>NW_015176000.1:61056-243319 GCF_001447785.1 Gekko japonicus
TCTTGTCCTCCCCCCCCCCCCCCCCAATTTTGACCATGCAGATGGGCTTTTTGATTGCTTCAGGCTGCCATTTTTGGAATTGTCCTTTTCTTCAATAGATACTACCTCACCATTTAAAAATGAAATGGAAATTGAAATTAGGCGTTTAGGAGTGGCTTAAGCAGCCCCCCATGAAAAAAAAACAACTGTTCTCAATCAAGGATATATAGACTTGAGTAAAATAAAATACACACTTTCCCCCCAAATGCAAATTGAAGTCAAGCAGGTACGTTGGGCCCAACAGAGGCTTTGCAGTCTGACTGTTGCTACATTGAAAGTGGGTGGAGACAGCCATGGTTAAGGACTATACTTTCTTTTCTGACAGACACCAAACATATTCAAGAATTGATACGTTCTAGATATCAAAAACCTTAGTTATTAATCTAGAAAGTGCAAAGATACAACCAAAAAACTTTGCAGATCACAATTACAGTTTAGAATATCAAGTGTCCTTCAGCCCTCAAGGCTTGTTAGATTGACAACAATGGCCACCTTCCCTAGACCTCAGGTCAGAGGTCTGTCTCCCCTGATGGATCCAGCTGCAAGAGACCTTCTTTTCCTGTTGTAAGGAATGCTATCAAAGCCCAGGTCAAGGCAGCTATTCCTGTCTCTGGAGATCTATCTTCCTAAAGACTCTCTAGCATTTGATACCTCCACATATATGTTTCTTGCTTGGAGAAGGGAGGGGGAGAAGGGGGATGTTTAACCATTCCATTGTCTATCTTGCTAGCTCAATTAGCATTTGTAAGAAGGCAAGCCTGGAAGGTCATTCCACACTGTCCAGCCCACAGGAAAAAACCCACACGGGGGAAGCTTTCCTGCTTGCCAGTGTCCCAGGAGAAAAATGCATTTCTTCACAGGATCCATTACCCCATTCATGTCTCTGAAGATCATTATCTCTTCTTGAAAATCTAAAATTGATTGGAAAACATTTTCATAAACTCAAAGGAGTTTGTCACTATTGCCTGGCACTGGTTGCCCAGGGGAAGCTCAGTCCCTCCTGGAAAAATCTCGGGGAGGCCTGAGGGCCCCCCCATAGTTTATGCCTATGCATGCAACATACCTTTGCACACTACTGCTTTCACATGCTTCACTCACAGGAGCTATTCTGCCTTGAAAATTGTCTAAAGTGCAGAGGTCATTTCGGGGGGGAACGCGGGGGAACGCAGTTCCCCTGGGTGAGGTGCAGGGGGCGGGGCACATGACGAAGCCCCGCCCCCTGCTTCCGGCCGCTCCGCTTCCAGCCCTCATTCAGCCAGGAGGAGGCAGGAGAAGAGGGAGGGTAAGTTGCTTCCTCCCCGCCTCTCCCCACCCCTGCCTGCCTGGGGCCAGGGAGGGCCTTGGCAGGGCTTTCTCGCACTCCCGCTGGCCTTGCAGGTCCACCGCCGGCCCCCTGATGTCAGGGGGTGTGGCATATGCTAATGAGTTATGCTAATGAGTCCCCCTAGCTCTTTTTCTACGAAATTACCCCTGCTAAAGTGAGCTTGTCCAGTGTGTTCCCCTTGAGGTAATTTCCTATGAATGAATTTACAGACAAGCGTACAATCATCATGGGGGGGGGGTACTTGAAATAGACATGACACACCGCTACAGCAAAGAGAGAAACAAAAACATGAATATTCCAGAAGGCAGCTCTGAAGTTCACTGTTTCCTAGGAGCAAGTTCCATGTATTAACCAAAAACTGTAGAGAAAGCTCTCATCTTCATACTAAAACACCAAAATCTCAGAAGCCTCCACTTAAAAGATGTACAATGGTTCAAAGGAGCTGAACATTTGAGGCGTGTCTGGGTTGTGAAATACTCCATTTGTTTTCACACAAACAAAACTAAAAGCCAATAATTTTCATGTCCCACTACATTTTTCCTTAGTTTATTTCGGTAATCTGACAAACTGGAAAAGTTTAATCTTCATGCCTGCTTAAAGATGAACTGCCTTTTAATGTACTGTACCAATAATGAAAAGCTTATAATCTATTTCATCACTGAGAGCTAACAATTGGGCTGAAACCCACCCTTTCTCTGTGCAGAGGATGGAAGTGGATAAATGAGGGGAAAGGGGCAAGCATTATGACTGAAAGGTACTTTCCACACCTCACATAGCTCCCCAAGTATATTCAGGGGAAGAGCATAGTACCAAGTGTTTACATGAAGCTCTACCTGCTTCTGATGCTAGTAGTTTAGGAGATTAACAGTGCAATACTATGCTAGTATATTGCATTGATTCCAGTGGGCTAAATGGAGTAACAGCATTGTATGTCATGGAGCAGGTGATGCCACTTGAAGCTGTGACTCTTTGAAACATGAACAGCAAGAGAGGGTAGGGCTGGCCTATCTTTTTCATCCTCTCCTTCACAAGTCATCATTCAGCCCTAGCTTCATGGTTACATGGAAGATATGATTCTCAACATGTGAATGATGATGAAGAATTGTCATTGTCACATATTTGACTGGTAGATGGTATTCTTCAATTTGAGATCTAACCAAGTTTTTAGGAGTTGTAGATGTATCTTTGCAGGATTCTTGCTGTTCCAAGCAACACTGTCTTCTGTAGCTCAGCTGGTATTATTTGCTCAGTGCCCAGAATGTCCAGGTATCTCTTGAGACTTCTAGGCACTGCTCCAAGGGCTCCAAAGACAACTGGCATAAAGGTCACCTTCTTCTCCCAGAGAGGCTCTAACTGTATTTATAGGTCCTGGTATTTCATGATCTCCTCCAGTTCGTTTCCCCCCCTTTCTATTCCACTGTGTCCTGGATTTGAAATGTCAATGTTCCAAACCCTATTTCTAATTTTTTCTACAATAATGATATCAGGGCTGTTACACACCAGGTGTTTATCTGTTTGTAATCAGAAGTCCAAAGAAAATGGGGTTGCTCTTACATGTAACTGTTGTTCACTGAGTATCTTCTAGGCAGGCACACATTGGGGACTGTGTCCAAGAAGGCCTGCTGCAGAAAGATTAATTTCCCAGTGAAAAAGTCCTCTAGAGGGTGCCCGTCCTCCCTTGTGCCATTGTGAGCGCTTTCCCTGCCCAAATGGTCACATGGTCGGAGGGGGTGCCCACTCCCCTCAGTTCTGCCTGAGCGATTGCGGGGTGGGGGGTGGGGGTATGTGTGCCTGCACAGAAGATACTCGATAAACAACGGTTACAGGTAAGAGCAACCCTATTTTCATCTTCAGTCTTCTATGCAGTCCCCCATTGGGATGTTACCAAGCTAACACCTAGGAGGTGGGGTGATGTTCTCACCTTAGTAGTCACTGGAAGGAGTGCAGGACAGCCTTGCCAGTCTCCAATTCCCTTCTTGCCTGTAGGTTCAGTGTATAGTGTTTTGATAACATGTCCAAAGAGAACCAAGTGGCAGATTTTCAAATCTCAAACAGTGGGATTCCACATAGCAGTGCAGCAGAGGACACCTGGGCTCTTGTCAAATGAGCACAAATATGCAGAGAAGAAGGTAGCTTTGCTCATTCATAATGGCATCTAATTGCTGAAACAATGTTTTCAGACAATACCTCCTTGGACTCGGTCACCAATAACCGGTCGTTCAAGTAGGGAAATACAGTACAACCTCTCAAGCGAAGGAAGGCAACAACAGGAGCCATACATTTAGTAAATAGCTGAAGGACAGTAGTATCTAAGGTGGGATGGGAACTGCCATCCTTCTGATCAACTAGAAAGAACTTAGAATAGAAACCAGGAGACAGGTCATGTTTCAGAACCTCTTGGACCACCTCCTTCGGCATCAGTTTAGCTAACTGGGGCTCCATCTCCGGCAGTCAGTTTCCATGCAGCTTTTGTTTTATTTTCACCTCTGTCACTCTTTTCCTCATCTTCTTGTTCCTGGTGTCCATCTCTACCAGCTTCTCAGTTGCCTGCTCCACTTTTTACTCCGTCTCTGCCAGTTGGCTCTGCTGCAAGGCGAAGTTTTGGTTTAGTGTGGCCAGTTGCTGGTTAATACCACTGAGCTGCTCCAATACCGGTTTCAGCATATCCGCTAACGTCTTCATGACGTCTGCTCCCTCTTCCAATCTTGGACTCTGGCTGCCTTTCGGTTTTATTTTCTCTCATGGAACCGCCATGTTCTCTCTTTGTTTACAATTCAACACCTCTGTTTCAGAGCTCAAAAGTCGCCGTTTCTCTATCCAAGCTCAAGTAAGTCTCTCAAAATGTAACGCTGTTTCTCTCCCCTCTCCCCCCTTCGCTTCTTTGATCTATTCAATCGCTCAGGAGGCGTCCTTCCCTGCACTCCGCTTTCTCCATGGGGGGTGGGGCTTCGCTTTACAAAAACAGTCCGTTTATCTTTCACTCACGTTCATTGTTGGTCACTTCTGACCTCGCTCTCTTCCATCACTATTCCGCTTGATCTCCTGCACTTGTCCCGGTCAGATTGGCTTACACCCATAGGTCACCCATCGGCTGGACCATCAGGGCGGAAGGAAGCCTCTAGTCCACGGCTTCGAGCCATCGAAGAGGCTAACCCTCAAAAGCCCTCTGGCTTGGAACCCACCACAAGGGTTCCGTGGGAGTGCCACTTGAGGTGGCACCCCTCCAAGCTGAAGGTGTGCTTAGTCACCTCCTCGAGCTTCAAGGTGAGCGACCGCCATCGCCGATCTACCCATCGGAAGCTCTCCTTATAAAATTCCTTGTTTGATATTAAATGTTCCATTTTTTTTCCATTTCCTATCAACCTGGTCTTTTATTTACTCATGGCAGTTTGATAAACATCATCATCATCATTTATATCAAATAGTAAAGTGGATGCCTCTTGACAGTCACAAAGGCAGCAAGACCACCATGCTCCAGTGTTTCTACGCACTCCAGGAAAGCCCATCCCCATGTCCTGATGAAGATTGAGAATGGGGAGTGCAGTGTATGAGTGTGAGGACGGATGGACAGGGAGATGGGGAAATTAGCTTGCTTATGCTCCTATGACCTTATAATATGCAGGAAAAGGAAATTTGAATGGGTGGGCATTTCCCAATAGTCTATCCCCAATGCTATTCCTCACAGGCCCCAGTTAGATGATGAAAACTGAGTATGCTCATTGCCCTTGTAATGTAGGAAGCAGCTGGAATCAGTAAATAATAAGAATGAGAGGGAGATGTCATCTCAAACCCTCAGCAATTTATGGAGGGAATGATTTGGGTTGGAGGGAAATTTCCCATTCATTTACAAACTTCATTTCCTGTAATTCCTTATTAGCTCCCCAATATTCCTTGTAGCAACAAACTTGTGTTCATATCCCATAGTTGGGGTTGCTAAATATGACTACTAATACAGAAAGCAGATGGCTTTCTGCATACTTAGGGTACTTCCAATAGAAAACACTTCCTATATCATCATCATCATCAACAACAACAAGACCCTGTTGCCATGGCCATAAAAGGATTGTGCATACCAGTGCCTACTAGGGTGCATGTAATGTTCAAGACATCTCATTATCAGTATAAAAAAGAAAAAAAAATATGATGACAGAGAGAGAAATTTGCCTGTCTGGGCCCCTAACAGTTTACAGCATCCTGGAGGTGGGGCGGATTAAGATTAGGGGGATACATTTTCATGCCCCAGTCCTAATTCCATGCTGTCCTGCCAGTTCAGGAAACTGAAAGAGCCCATGTAGAAGGATTAATTAGAATCAGAGGAAAACAACTTCCTCCAAACTGCATGCTCACACACACATAAGAATAAAAGGGGGGGGGGGGGGAATGGAATGAGGGATATGCCCTGTATAGCAGATCAGAGATGGGGCGTGGAGGAGGGATAGAGGGTAGGAAAGTAAGATGTGAGGAAGGGAAAACTAGGCACCTTATTTACTCTGAAAATTGAACCGCTACCTGCTTTCTGTGTAATTGCAACAGACCGAGGTGTCAATAGACAGGTAGTTTGAACTCTTCTGGCCCTGATTCTTCTCTATGCAAATGAAGGGCTGCTCTATGGCCACTCATCCAGTTATGCAAATAATTTAATGCCTATTACACTGCAACAAAGCTGCTGTAGGGAGTGCAGTCTGAGTAACAGGTGTACAGGAATTCTTGAGTAACAAAAAAAAAGTACCAAATGGAAATTAACTTGAATAGGAAGAGACCTCTTCTAGGGTGGAAAGTCCACAGAGTTATAATTAATTACAGGGCTGTTGGAAGGATCCAAGAAGCCCACTTCCACCCTGTGCAGGAAGTTAGAGACATTTACCCCTAGATAAACCAATACCACAATAAGACATGTGCAGGGATCAGGTCAGGCGCCCCCCCCCCCCCCCCCTATTATCCATGTTTTGTTATTCGCAACAAGGTGACTATTGCAGCCCTAAGTGTTGTTTTGTACTTAACTTAAATGTATTTACTTGTTGTCCTATTATAAATATAGCAAATGTTTGTACGTAAAAGCCAGGCAACTGAACTTGTACGTTTTCTGGATTAGCCCCATTTACTCCTGCAGAAATTCAGCAAGCATAAATGCAACTTATATACCATCACAGTTTGTAGATAGCAACTGTGGGTTTGTGTCGTGGCTAGCATCACCTGAAATCACAGTGTGTGACTTGACCACAGTTTACACAGTCTCACAATTTGGACTATGCCCAGTATCTTACATTGTTCATGCTAATGGTGCTTTGCCCTTATCTACTCTCATTCATCTATAGATATCTCATTACTGCAATAATTTTTCATTAGGTTTTGCTGATATTTGCAGCAAGTGCTCTACTAATGTAAAAACTAAACACCAGCATTCAACATATAAAAAAGGCACTGCACAGATAGAAGAACTAACTTCTCTGACCAAATGCTTGACTGAGCTCCATAACAGTAGAAACCAGAAGTACTAGAGAAGTATTGAGGTAGATTCAATGACATACTTAGGCACATACTTTATAGACAACATCAACAGCTGCTGTCCAATAACTGAACAGCATACAAAGGCAACCGGGAACTTTGTGCTTTAAAAACCACACACGCAGGATAAGATTATAGATTCAGCTCCTATAGTAGCCTAATAGCCCAGTCTTGCCTGATCTTGTCAGAGCTCAGAAATTAAACAGTACTTGGATGGGAGACCACAAAGGAAGACTGAATTGCTATGCAGAGGAAGACAAGGGCACAGATTCCAGAGACAAATAGGTACCTGCAGCTGGCCCTTAGTAAGCCACCCTAAGCCCGCTCGCGGGGAGGGCGGGGTAAAAATGCTTAAAATAAATAAATAATTGAACAACCGGCTGCAGCTGGGTCTGAGCCAGGAGGAAAGCAACAAAAGATCAGGTTACAGCCTACAGCTGAAACTGAGCCAATACCTTGTAGCTCTGAAGCAGTAAACAAGGCTTCAGAAGCCTCTCCTAGTACATCTAGCTCACCCGCACCCCTGCAGCACTGACGCTGTCAGAGGCAAGCTGAGTTGCAAGAAAGGAGGAGTGCGAGACTCATGGCCTGTTGTCAGCTGTCAACTGAGGAGATGGATGAGTAGTTTCAGGATGACTGCCAATGAATTGGCTGGGAGTGTAGCTTGTTAAGACTTGGCTATAAAATCAGCCAGGAGAAATAGCAGTTTCATAGATGCAAGATGTACACATTGATGCTGAACCACTGACCTTGCTGTTACCGGACTGCTGGAACCTTGAACCGGATCTGACTATTGGCTTTTCTGGAACCGCTGCCCCTGGACTGGATTTGGATTTGCTCCCTGAATCCCTTGACTGGACTTGGCATACCTGCTCTCCGGAACCCCTAACTTCTAGACTGGCCCCTGGTTCCTATCTGCACCCTGGCCCATGACTTGCCCTACTGAACCCCAGCCCCTGTCTCCTGGGAGGGCTGCACCAGTACACTGTGCTCCTCCCTTGCCTTGGGCTGTCGTGAGTCAATTCTGACTTGATGATACACAATTATTATTGTTGTTGTTATTCTTCTTATTATTATTATTTTCAGCTCCCAGTAGATACAAGGCCTAATGGTCTGGCCAAACATCCATGAAATATGTAGAAAACTTCCTGCTTCAGCATCTCTATTAAATGTCAACTTGTACATGAGTTTTAGTTTCTTTTTCTTTTTTTTAAGCTACAATGCTGGAAAGGAGGAGGGATGGAAATGAACCATATGCTTGCAGATCCAGCACAACACCAAACTGACAGAGATGTTGCTAATATGGTTCTAGTGCTTTGTAGAAATGCCAGCTGGAGGGATTGGTAGTTTTTATACCCCTGCAAGGCATCAAAGCTTTTGCACAAAAAAATTATTCTTTTCACACATATTAACACTTTGCTTATTAAAACAGATGATACTTTTATTTTAGAGCTGTCTGGCAGTCTCTCCAACTAGGGTGCTTGAGCGACAAGGCTCATTTCATGCAGCCAAGACAGCAAACAACCAACACTGACATGACATATCCATGGCGGAGACGATTGTGCGGCAAGACCTTCTGCGACTGCCATGAGCAAAGTGTCACAGCAAAGGCTGTGAATTGCTGTTATGAAAACATTTGTGGTAACTTGCATAATTAAAGGAAAGTGCCAGGAAAAAAAGCTTTCTAAAATGCTGTGGCAATGGAACATAAATAAATACACTTCGTGGCAAATAACAAGGGGGTTCAGATTGGCTTCTGGAATGGACTAGTAAACCAGCAGGGTCTGTATTTAGATGTCACAAACAAAACACAGTTTGGATATAACGTGGTCTAGCCAGAAATCCCTGGGCGTACATACTTCCTCTTTCCTTCTCTTATGTGCTGTACAGAGACTGGAGAATTCTCATTTTAAGAAGACTTCACATCTAACCCCAATTTTTGCGGTTTAGAATAACACTTCATAGGCAACAAACATCTGATTTATTAGGGCATCTGAATTTGGACCTTATAAGAAGTTACACTTTGTCTGAATGTCAACTGGATGTCTCACAGAAGGGCTTGTGAGATGAATTTGGGCATTCTTTGAACATACTGCTCCATTGGAGTGGGATGTGATTATTTACCAGAACACACAAATAGAACAGCTGGTGGAATATGTTTAGACCCAACCAGGGGTCTTTTTGTAGAAAAAGAGCTGCAGGAGCTTATTAGCATATGCCACACCCCCTGACATCACCGGAAATGATGTCAGAAGGGGAAGCAAAAGGGGGGGAGGCATCTTCAAAAGCCTCCCCTTCCCTTCCCCAGCTGGTCTGCGGGGGGGGGGACGAAGAGAGAAGGGGTTTAAAGTTTAAATCCCTTCTCACTAGAGTTGGGCCAGACTAGAGAGAGACTAGAGAGAAGGCAAGAAGGAAAGAAGGAGGGAAAGAAAGAGAAGGAAAGAAGGAGGGAAAGAAAGAGAGAGAAGTGAAGGAGGAAAAAAAGGAAAGGAGGAAAAAAGAGAAGGGAAGAAGGCGGGAAAGAAAGAAAGAAAGAAAGAAAGAAAGAGAGAGAGAGAGAGAGAAGGGGAGAAGGAGGGAGAGGAGGGCTCTTCAGGCTTCCCCCTGACCCCAGCGCTTCTGCGTGGGCCCAGGGCCCCCGGCTGCGGGGCTCTCTGGGCTTTCCCCAGCCCCAGCGCTTCTGCGCAGGCCCGGGCCCCCCGGCTGCGGGGCTCTCCGGGCTTCCCCCGGCCCCAGCACATCTGCGCGGGCCCAGGGGACCCGGCTGTGGGGCTCTCTGGGCTTTCCCCCGGCCCCAGCGCTTCTGTGCGGGCTTGGGGGATTTGGCTGCGGTGCTCTCCGGGCTTCCCCCTGGCCCCAGCGCTTCTGCGCGGGCCTGGAGGACCTGGCTGCGAGGCTCTCCGGGCTTCCCCCAGCCCCAGCGCTTCTGTGTGGGCCCAGGGGACCCAGCTCCGAGGCTCTCCGGGCCTGTCCTCGGCCCCAGCGCTTTGGCGCGGGGAACTGGGGGTGGGGCTTGCTGCGCCACCATTTGCTCCTGGGCTGCCGGAACAGCGCTCCAGTGCCCTCCGTCCCCAAAAGACCCCTGGACCCAACTAAAACTTGAAGTAGTGGTAATGATAATTTAGAGATTACAGCTGGAATAAGTGGTTGAAGAAGTTATGTAGAACAGTACACAAAAGTGCCCATCATGGGGAGAAGGCACCACGGTCCCAATATGAATCAGGGCCCCACATGCTTCAGAACTAAGTTCCGAGCAAGAAACGTGCAGCTGACATCTGACTGAAAGCTCCTGTGATGAGTAAGTGCTTGCCACCAGTGTGTGTGTGTAAGCAGCCGCTTATTAACACAGGAAGCCCCGCTCAGCAGCAATCTGGAGCCACACAAGGTCTTGTACTGCCCTTTGTCCATTTTAAGATTATAGCAGTTATATTATGCTCAGGATGTGAACTACTCTGCTCCATGGGGGGGAGGGAATTAGAGGGAACATTGCTTGGAACTAGATGTTGACAGCTGAGGGTGGTGTTTCCTCACTCAAGCCAAACTGCTGATTGGTGACTCTGGCTCTTTCTTTATAGCTGACTGGAATCAGACCAAAATGGAATCCTTTGCTTGCATCTTAGGGTATTCTGCAGTATTTATATATTAAAAGGAAAAGCAACATTTCAGATTTAGGGAGACTCCTGGACTCCATAAACTTCCTGGCATCTCATTTCAAGATAAGGGAAAGAAAAGTAATGTTAGAATGACAAGCCCTGTTCATTAATTTGGCCTCCTACAACTGCAGTTTTTGGGTGGGAAGCATCAATGGTAAATTAAAAATCACAAACCAACCAACAGAACAAGCATCTCAATAGGCAACTGAAATGTGAAAGAGTAGCTCAAAATATTGAGATGCATCAAGCTGTAATCCTAATAGAGGCAGCTACTTACATCAAACAATCTTTCAATGTAAATTTCTTCATTGATCTTATCACGAAGTATATCTTGGTTTTGACGAACAAACATTATATAAGTATCTGCTAGATCCATCCCTGGTTTCTGCAAGAGAAAGAGATCAAGGGTTCTAACTTCCAGTGTTAAAGGTGTTTTTTTGTTTACACACACATATATATACATAAACATGCATACACATGTTCATTATTTTATTTGAAAATTCATTGTAAACATGGTCACAATTTAAAGTAGATCTAGATATTAAATTGATAAAGTCAACTTCCTATAATGAAAGTTGACCCTAAGCTATTTTAATTTTTTTTAGCATATACACAAATGTATATATAGTTCAGTGATATTTATGTGCATTTTGCAGCTGTTGAAATAAGGGGACAATAAAAGCAGAGAAAAACTCCCCCCCACCCCCGAGGATGACTTTACATTGATTATGTATGAGTAAGCTTCTAGAAAACAGAGTGGGAAATTACATGCTCAATAGTATACATACACGGTTGTGGTCTGTAGTCTGGATGTATAGTAGCATAGCATGGATATGAAACAAAAGATGGATACATTACCAGTCAGGAAAACACACAGTATTTCTGCTGCTCTCCCCTTCCACCTTCTGCCTCCCAACCCCTGCCCTTATGTCAGTGTTGAAGCCAACCCTAGTCTGAATCTGATGAATTCATGACATCATTTAGAAGGAGAAATGGCAGCAATTTAAATGGACTTCCTTTCATTCTTTCTTCAGGATCCTAATTGGGGAAAAAGCCCTCAAACAAAACAAAACAAACAAACAAACAGAAACTCAAACACCAATGGCTCTTCAAAGTGTTGGCAGGATGATGATCCCAAGTACATGAATTGCTTACAAAGAATGAGCCACAAGTATGAAGTATAAAATCTTGAGCTCTGGAAGATGCATGAAGAAAATATAAGGAAGCAAACTACCCTGCCATAGAGACACAAAGGAAAATGTAAGGGAAACAGAAAGCAGAAAACCTGGGTTTTAGGAATGGGTCACACAATACCTGTTAATTGCATGAATATTTCTGGAGGGGAGAAAAGCGAGAACACAGAAACCAGCTGAATAAGACCTAAGCTGAACATTTGTTCTTCCCTTTCTACAGGTAATTTAAAACCTGGGTGTGGCTGGAGGTGCAAAACAAAGGGTAAGAACCAAGGGGCTCTTGATCCTCTGGTTCTTAGCATGTAGCCTACAGCTACGAACTTGTGAGAATCTCGGTGGCAGAACCAGATGACCTTGGGGCTTATCAGATGCTTCAAGTGTATATTGAGGCTTGTAGGTTGTTAGGTTGTACATCTTTATTTAAACTGTATTTTGTTTTGTGAGCTGCTGTGAGTATCCACACTGGGAGAAAGTAGTACTTAAATAAACTTTAATGGAGAAATGAAATCTGTGAGACAACCATTTACAAACACAGCTACCTACTATTGTTATGGTCACTGTTACTAGGAAAAGTTGCCACAATTGCCCTGACCTGGCTAGCCTGATCTCAGAAGGTAAGCAGGGTCAGCCCTGGTAAGTATTGGATGGGAGATGCCAAGGAATACCAGGGTCACTATGCAGAGGCAGGAAATGGCAAACCACCTCTGAGTATCTCTTGCTTTGAAAACTCTACAGGGTTGCCATAAGTTGGCTGTGACTTGATGGCAAAAATAAAAAAATTAAAAACAGCCATATCAAGAGTTAACCATCACAACTATGGAAACACCAGGACTACAGTCTCCTCTTGTACCGAAGGGTTGTCAGGTCCATCAGAAATGCCAGCTGGGGATGGGGGGACATTCCAGGAGAGGGAAGTGACTTGTATGATGTGGCTACGTCACCCAGAAGTGACGTAGCCATGTCGGTGACGTTGGTAGCTACACTCTGGTTTTTGGGCAAAACTCTATGGTAAAATCAGCCTCAAACCATAGAGTTTTCCCAAGAACCAGAGCATTCCCCCCTCCACATCACCAACATGCCTACATCACTTCCGGGTGATGTGGTAACATCACATTTATTTCCGCCAATGTTCTTGGTTTTTTGGGGGGAATTTCCACCAGATGGCCAGCTGGTTGGCAGTGGGCAAGAGGCTGCAAAACTGGGGGATCCCCTGCCCCCAATTGGAGAATGCTGACCCTACTTGTACCACATCTTAACATATTCATGGTAGCCACTTGACTGGTGAAGACAGAAAAGTTGCTGACTTTTTTTTGCTGTGATTTGCATTCTACACTGGACAACAAGAATGGATACATGCTGAACTAGGATAAATGGATACTGTTTTAAAAACTGCAACCCCCCCCCCCCCCCACCCCCAGTATTTACTTGGATCATCTGTGTTTTGGTTTGGGCCCAGAAAACAGGGTGAAGAGTTCATCACAAAAAGAACTCTAATTTTCCCTCGCTGCCACAAAGAAAGGTGTTATAGGAAATTAGGTGGCAATATGATGAAAATTTTCCTTTATCAAGAAATCCCTATGAAAATGCAAAGAGATTTTTGCATTTCAAAATGTTGAAATGCAAAATCAATGTGCATTCATCTACAAGCAGGAATTTCATCTTACTTGCAGGCAGATAATTCTTGCAAAATCTATCAAAACTTTATGTTCTGAAATTATGTCTGCCATTCGTGAAGGAATGTCATTCCATTCGTGAAGGAAAAAGTGTATTTTGGAATTGGCAATCAGTCAAAGCAGACCACTTTTTTCTTCTTGTGATTCCTGATTTATGAAGGTTTCTACAATAATTTTTGTGATGGTTGTTGCATGAAAGAATTCAGAAGAGTCAAATTCATGTGGCTAGGAACAGCATCAAAACATCCACATGGAGTTGGGGGGATTTCTGGATCCAGGAATAATCCCTCTAGACTGTTTTCAAGAAGCCCATAAACTAATTATGATTGTTAGTCTGGAGGTTCACAACTTTCTGCAATGCACATCTTCAAAAACCTGGATAATATTTAGTCTCCACAGTTGATACTGGCAAAAACACAATCAATATTCATATTATGGAAATCAGTTAACTTTTATCAAGAGAATAGATATTGGTGTTTAACTACTTAGTGCAAAAATCTTTTTTCACTGAAACTTACTTTTCCCCTTCATAACACTACTGTATGATGAAGAACAGAAGACAGGAGATTTGAAACTCAGTGCTGTAACCGTGTGAGAGATTAAATACTTAGCAGAGATCAGTTGCAGTGGCAGGCCCTGAATGTGAGTGGACAACCAGAAACCTTGCTGGTAGGGAGTAGGGAAGATGGTCAAGACATGAAGGGAAACCCCTCAACTCACGTCTTTCTTGGTGGGCTGTCTATTCACAGGGCTTGACCTGGCAAGCAGGAATTCATTCTATTATGTTTCCTTCCTACAGCGTCAACAGAGTGGTGCCATGAATGTAGCCATCCCTGGGTTCCAATATTTCTTTCAAGAGCCTGGACATAATCATAAACTGAACACTCAAAACGAAGCAATAGTGGCTTGGTGAGTGGATGTACGACTTAACGTAATTGAAAGGTGTGTTACCTTGGAGGTTCAAAGGAATGCTATCAGAAGCTCAGACCTCTCCAAATTCCATGTTTTCAAAATTTACTACATTTCTATATTTTAAGGAAACCACAGAAACTCTACACAGAGTTTACCATTGGGCTCAGAAGAGTGTCTCAGCACCCTTCTGGTTTAGCAAGTTTATTTTTTTGGAATACTCTTCAAAGTCAATTATACTTAATTTTACACCTTTTAGTGTGGGTTTGGATGGTCTGAATCCAAGACTCCACTTCACTATTTGATAGAGGAGGAAATGTATCAATTACCACAGGACAGTCTTTAAACCCAACACAGGCTGCGGTCACACGGAACATTAGCCATGCAAGAGAGACGGAAGACAGGCGGAGTTTCCGGGCGCGATCTCACTGGCACATCTGGGAAGCGTAGCACTTCTGTGGCACAACCAAGGCTTCCCGCCGAAAACACACAGCAAAAAACTAGTACCTCGGAGGTACTAGTTTCCGGAAACTGCAGGGCAAGGGCGGGCGTCTGATCGCGTTTCCGGTGGCATCCGGCGCCCGCCCATGTCCCCTTGCGAAAAAGATGTTGTTTTTTTCTAAGTCTCCATGGATGCGCACACGCACCCAACGGAGCATGTGCATTCGTCGTGTACACAAAAAAGAAAACCAGTTTGCCGGACCGCGCGCTTCTTCGTTGCGCGCAGGCGTGTCCTGTGATCAGCACCTCTCCCTTCCCACAGAACCTCCACGGTACCTCCACAGAACCTCCACAGGAGGTCTGATCACTTAACTGCGCGTTAGTTTGCCCCGGGGCAAACAGCCCGCTTCCCCTCCGCAGTTTCCTGCCCGTGTGACCGGAGCCACAGTATCTTTAACATATAACAATCTTACTGTTTCATCGATAAGAAAACTTGGACCTGAGATTTACATGCAGAAAATCTCTAATCATAGTGCAATTTTAACCAATTCAACACAAAAAATTTGTAACACAGAACACAGTGCAGCGATATTAGACATACTTTAACTGTTTGCTGCATTTAAGGCATATAATCCCTCAACAAAGCAAGAGAGGGAAATCCTGGGAAACATCTACCAGCTAAACAAGACCTGGGCTGAGCTTTTTCCCTTCCTATTATATGTATTTAAGCCTGAGCATGCCCAGAGGCAGAACCAAAGCCCAGGGGCCAGAGTAAAATAGCGTTCAGCCTTAGCTCATGGCTCAGATAGTATGACTCTGAGTACGCTGTCCCAGAGGATCCAGGAGAAACCCTGGATGTAGAGTATATTGTATTCTTTCTTTTCTCCTGTTTATTTAAATTATATTTTTGTATTTCATGTCTGAGTCCCTGCTAGGTAGAAAAGCAGCATAAAAACAAAACTTAATTTTTTTAAATCCATGGTGAAGTCTTGTGCAGATGGAACCTGTAACCATAGTCAAGACTTGCTGGGAAAGGGCAAGGAGAATTCATGCTAGAGAGGAGATGGAAGATTGACTCCACAGCCTGCTCATTACCTAGAGTTAAGGGATCAGGAACATTATATGTGCATTGCCTTCCTAGAGCTCCCTCCTGGAGCCATTTGAAAATTCTTTACATTGATGTAAATCCTTTCTGCATTCTATATAGAACATGGTACATCGGCATCGCTAATGGTTAAAGCACTGTAGTATCGCCACACAATGTCCTCAATGTCTGTGCAACAAGAATTAAAACTTGTACGCACACACAAAAGTGAGAAAAATTACAAATGAAAGGGATTTGGAAATTTGTATTATGCTGAAGAGCAGTTCTTCCCAACATACGCTGGGTCCTCAGTATCTTTATGAAACATGCAGATTTACTTTTAAGTTAGTTACTTTAAAAAACAGTCAATAGAAAAAAAATCCCATTAGCAAACTCTCTTCTATTTTCTTAGAAATGTTTACCTAATCTGTGACATATGGGAATTTCACACCTAGTGAATATATTTTCATGTAGCTTGTGGCACGAGACTCTAATCATTAGAAGAATATACACAAGTAAGAGAACTGCAACAGCTGGTGACATTTACCAATTAGAATTACAGTTCTTTAAAACACTTTATCCTTTTTTCCTGATGTACACATAGTAATTATCTCTGATAAATTGATGAAAAATCCAATTTCCCTTTTAAACACTTTTATGTACTATATAGACATGCTTGGATAAAATCACTCGATTCTCTAAAGAACTTAGAGTGGCAAAGATCTCACTTTTAAAGCCAGTGAAACTGGATTAACCAGGTAATTAAGAACCAATAAAAATTCTACTTGGGGAGGAAGGCATTTTCCGTAAAATTAAGTCAAACAATCTTCACTTTTAAATATTTCAAACAAACAATGGAAGTCTCTCTAAACTACCTTTAGCATTATTAGAAAATTGTTTCTTCAAATTTATCACATTCATTTTCAAGTCTGAGACTAGATACACTTTGTTAAACAGTTTATAATCGCACATTTTGGAACCTGGTTTTTGCGGCAATGTTAATTATTTTCATCAACTGATTGAAATTAAAAAGTGCTTATCCAGAACATTGCCATAATACATCATAAAATAAGCTACCCTTGAATTTAAAAAGCAGCTTGATTCTTTGGCAATGTGAATTACTGTACTGAAAACAGTTATTAAGTGAACAACTGTGCATGTAGTTTTCTCCTCTGCATTTTAGCCTTTTCTTTGGCTCTTGACTCTAACATTGTCTATATAGTATAGCAGCTAAACTAGGCTTAGAAATACACCATGAAACTTACGGGGTGACCTTGGAGTCATCCTTTTTAAGTTTAACCTACCTCACAGGGGTTTTGTGAAAGCAAAACAGAGGAGGGGGAAACCATGTAAGCCATCTGAGCACTTTAAGACAAGAGCAGGTGGGGGCCGGGATCCCTCATCCCAGTGCTTGTTTCCTGTCACCATTTTGAATGGTAGTGTGTGTGGGGGGGAGCTGTCAGTGGAATGACAGTCTCCTCTATGAATCACTGGAAACTCTATGGTTTTACCACAGAATCTCCAGTGATTCCTAGAGAAGTGTGACATCAGGGTTTTCCTGGAGCTGTAAGCCAATACCCGACCATCTTTACAAGCAGGATCATATTGTGCTGGGCATTTCTTTTTGGACTGATGACAATGAGCTCTGCAGGGTGTAAAGTATCTTGAAACTGACCAATTGCAGGTAAGAGAAATGGTTGAATTTTTTTTAATATAGTGCTTCAAGAAAGTGGGGTAAGAGCTCAGTTCCAGCAAGAAGCCAAGAAGTTTTGATCACAGTCACACATAAAGTCAAGTAGAAATACTGGAAAAACCACTAAGACATTAAACAAAAATACTTGGAAATTAAGTACTGTAATAGGGTTACGGTGTCACCTGGTAACACATGTAACCAAATACACTGGCAAAATAAAAGTGGGAAAAGTTTAAAATCACAGAAGATGCTTTTCCTGGGGTTAATCACTAGTTAACCTGGCAAGATGAACATGACTTAAGAGAGACAGAAAATTCCTCCTTAATTATATGCTGCTGCAAGTGCTCTTACTTCCTGTTCCTTAACCTAATCCCACAGGTGTGGGTCATCTCTTGCTGTTCACTGGTAGGAAAGTCCATCCTTCCATTCTCGCATTAACAGAATTAAACATAAACACTCACTCTTCTGAAGGACAGAAAGTATAACAGGTAGCCTTTTAAAAAAAAGTAAAGAAAAGGTCAAAATACTTAAATACACCTTCGCAGATTTAAAAATGGCTGTTTAAAAGTTACTTTATAATTTAACTAGGGAATGAGATTTTTTTCCCTATGGAAGATTTAGCTGCAGCTAAAAAAAAACCCCCAAAATGAAATGGTGTGTTTGCATTCACGAAAAAAATAAAGACAAGGAGTTACAAATGTACAAAAAGACAAAATAAAAAGTACAAAAAGACAATGTGTCAGGATTTTCATCAACAGCTGAAAGGGCACAATGATGGTCAGAGTCTGGATTAGGTGGATACTTGGAGACTGCTGCATGTGACTTTTGCAAATTTAGCAGCTTGCTACATTCTCATTATATGTGTCAATACTTCTGGTTGCTTAGGTTTATTTTTGGAACTCCAAGGAGAAAACAGAATTGCACTTACCTGTAACTGATATTCACCGATGTCTTCTGTGCAGACACACACGGGGACTGGGACTGCACCTGCGCAGGCTTGCCACAGATGAAATTTTTCTAGCTTTTAAGAGCCTGAAGGGGGGGCGCTCCTCTCCTCCAGAGCCAACGCAATGGCAGTTTTCCACCCAAACTGTCATGTGCTCCAGGGAAGAGCGCCCCCCTTACCCTCAGTTTCTGCCAAGCTGCTGCGAACCCCCAGAACAAGAAGAAGAACTGAATCTATAAGAGCTCACTGTGTGGCAGGAGGGAGGAAATGTGTGTCTGCACAGAAGACATCCATGAACATTAGTTACAGGTAAGTACAACTCTGTTTTCATCTTCTGTCTTCAGTGCAGCTCCACATTGGGTTTTTAGTGAGCTACTCACCATGAAGGATGAGGGGTAATGCTTTCATTGAAACAGTGACTGAAGAACTGCTTTGCCAACCTCTGCATCTTTCCTTGATTGCAGATACAACATGTAGTGTCTGACAAATGTGTCCTCAGCTGCCCATGTCATGGCCTTACAGATGTTCACAACTGGAACCCTGTGATGAAAAGTGGCCAAAGACCCCTGCCCTGGTGGAATGGACCTTAACAATGAGATGGCAGGGCTTACTAGGGGCTTAATAAAAACAGGTTGCTTACCTGTAACTGATGATCTTCGAGTGGTCATCTGTGCATTCATACCTCTGGGATATAGTGCGCCTGCGCTGACCCCGATTGGAAGAAATTGAAAGCAAAAGGATTTTCACGCGTGCTCCCCTGTCACGTGCAGGGCTCAGTGCGCATGACTAGGGGAGAGACATGACAATCCCACCAGTTTCTTCTGACTGCTGCCATCAGCCACAGAACAACAACAGCAGGACCAACAGCAGAGGGGAAGGAGGGCGGGTGGTATGAATGCACAGATGACCACTCGAAGATAATCAGTTACAGGTAAGCAACCTGTTTATCTTCTTCGTAAGTTAAACAAAAATCCTAACCCCACCCCTGATAAACCAGCCTGAGGACAACTGTGTTCCAGAATAGGTGGAACATCAAGACCAGCTGAGGGCTCAGACAGGACAAGGATTTTTTTGTTGTTGTTCAGTCGCACAGTCGAGTCCGACTCTTCGCGACCCCATGGACCAGATCACGCCAGGCCTTCCTGTCTTCCGCCGTCCTCTGAAGTTGGCTCAATTTCATGTTCGTTGCGTCTATGACACTGTCTAACCATCTCATCCTGTGCCATCCCCGTCTTCTTTGACCTTCAATCTTTCCCAGCATCGGGGTCTTCTCCAGTGAGTGCTCCCTTCTCATTTGGTGGCCGATTAGACACCTCCAAAACTGCAGGCTTTGTGCAGCCAGAATTTGCCTCAGAGCCATGTAGGGAAGGAAAAAGGGGTTTTAACTTCCTCAGCTTTGCTATTCCAAACCAGACTCTCTTCTTTGATATTATCATTTTAAAGGAAACAACTGCATGTTTTTAAGGGTCTGACTGAGAGGGAGTAACTGGTCCAAAGTCACCCAGAAAGCTTCAACGGGGATTTGAACTTGGGTCTCCCAGGTTCCAGTTTGATGCTCTAACCCAGTGGTGGCGAACCTATGGCACGGGTGCCAGAGGTCGCACTCAGAGCCCTCTCTGTGGGCACGCGTGCCATCGCCCCAGCCAGGCCCAGACCATCATTAAAGTGTCGAATTCTCTGCCAAATAATTTTAAGTAAATGAAAGCATTTGGGATTGCTTTCCTTACTTTGTTTGGATCATCTTAAGTTAATGTATGAGTTGTTTATTCTAAAGTAAAACCTCAGTATTCAGGTTAAATTGCCGTGTTGGCACTTTGCGATAAATAAGTGGGTTTTGGGTCGCAGTTTGGGCACTCGGTCTCTAAAAGGTTCGCCATCACTGCTCTAGCCATTGTATAATGCTTCCTCCTATTACTGGCCTGCTGGAAGAAGTATGGGCCAAGCTATGGGGACATTCCCTTCCCTTTTCCACTGCACCCAAGCACTTCAAACCTCAACTAGGCAGCCCTGTAGCTAGGGATATTTTTGGAGGGGGCCTGTGGAGGCCCCACCAGCTAGTTAAATCAAAGTTAATTAGTGAAACTCCTTAGAAGCCAGCCTTCCCCTAAGGCAGGCCTGCACCCAAGCCAGACTCCAGGGCAAGTAGGGGTGGTTTAATGCCCAGCAGCTGCAGCTTCCTCTCTCCCCCGGAGCACTGCATACCTGCTCAAATTGTGAAGCTAGGCAGGGAGAAGCAGGCAGCGGGCAGTGGCAATCAGGAGGGGGATAGGCAGGGGAGGGGGGAGAAAGAGATCCGACGGTGGGAGTGGGAAGAGGCAGCAGGACGCTCTCCCCAGCTCACTCAGTGAGGCTAGCCCAGCAAGCCCGCCTGCCTGCCCACCGCCACTGCACCACCGAGCAAGCCAGGTAACTCCTGCTGCTGGAACTATGGCCACCATAGTTGCCACCATCGCTGTTCTGGGTGTTGCTGGCTGGGAGTGGAATGAGGCTGGTGGGGAAGTGCTCAGTTGTCTGGCAGCCAGGTTGGAGGGAGCATGGCACAGGCAGCAAGTTGAGATACTTTGGGGTTAGCCTGGGAGGGAGGGGCCCAGAAGAAATGCTAGGGGGCCGGACCCTGTGGGCCCCACGTTAGCTAGGGCCCTGCATCTAGGTAGAGGTGGGAAATAATGTTCCTCTGTAAGACCTTCTGCCTTCCACAAAGCATGTGTCTTCCTTTACTATAGTGACCTGAAAAAAATGTTCTGCCCAACGGCTACACAGCAGGTTCCCCAATGGGGCAAAGAACAGCACCCTGTGGCCATTCTATGTCAGGAAACTGGTGTCGGGGAGGGAAGCTAAAAAAACAGGTTGCTTACCTGTAACTGGTGATCTTCGAGTGGTCATCTGTGCAGTCACACCCATGGGATTATGCACCTGCACTGATCCGAATCGGTGGTATGCAAAGCCCACAAAATAATTTTTGCGCCCCTCTCCCAGGCATGCGTGGGAACCCCACTGCGCATGCCTAAGGAGGAGGGGTGCGGACATCCCGCCAGTTCCTTCTGACCGCTGTCATATCAATAACAAAAGAATAGTAGTGAAGCGACAGCAGTGGGGAAGGATGGGCGGGTGGTGAGACTGCACAGATGACCACTCGAAGATCACCAGTTACAGGTAAGCAACCTGTTTATCTTCTTCATGGCTTCTGTGCCTCACACCCATGGGAGATTGAAAAGCAGTGGCTCACCTGGAGGTGGGAGCTGTTGCAAATTCAATGCTCTGCCGATGAAAGGACTAGATGACTGAGGTCCACTCTGTGGTGTTCACGAACATCAACAGCGTAGTGCTTGATGAAGGTGTTTGGAGTAGACCATGTTGCAGCCACACAGATCGCCGACAGGGAAGCACCCTTCAAGAAGGCTGTGGATGTAGCCACGGATCTTGTGGAGTGTGCTCGCACAGGCAAAGGTAATGGGCGCTTAGCCAGCAGGTAGCACAGCTTAATAGTCTCGACAATTCATTTGGAGAGACGCTGTGCTGATATCTTTAGGGAAGAAATTAGGCAATAAGATCTCCACAGCTAGGTGAAATTCGGAGACCACCTTAGGCAGAAAGGATATGTCAGGCACCAGTCTCACACTGGTAGGAAAACAGGGAAAGGTGGGTCATGATGCAGGGCTACAAGTTCACCCACCCTCCTGGCCGAAGTGATGGCAACGAGAAAGGCAGTTTTCCATGTTGCATGCTTTAGCTCGCAAGTTGCCATGGGCTCAAATGGCTGCCCCATGAGATGGCGGAGCACCAGTGGTAAATTCTACAAGGGTACCGGTGAATGGATCGGTGGATACAAGTGGAGGAGACCTTTCATAAATCTCTTTGAGACCGGGTGAGAAAAAACGGAAGGCTTGTCCCATGAGGCCTTAGCCGCCTGTAAAAGGACGACTGACATTGGGAGATCTGCACGACATCAAAGACAGCGTCCGACACAGAGGGTTGGGGTTGGACGATCGATAGACCCAGGGAATGTGCCATCCTCTTGACCAAATGTCTGTATGAAGAAAGATCCTCCGAAGGACAGATTGGTAGATTATTTGACACCGTAGGTCTTGGTGAAGGATCCTCAGGTGACTCGGGACGTTCTGAATCATTGATGCCGGTATTGGAGACGGAGGATCTGGAAGGCGATACTGGTGCCGCAGGGGTATCCGATATTGGAGCGACCTTCGGTGGTAAAGAAGGGGCAGAATGGAGAGGAGAGGGTGGGCAACAAGGTTTCTCTGGGGCTTTGGATTGCGATGCGAAAGGCTTAGATTTACGGTGGAGAGAGCGTGAACGACGTGATCCACGGTCCCAGTCCAACTGTGGCCTAGGCATCAGCCATGGCATCGATGTCGACATCGGATACGATGTGAACCAACAAGGCATGTGCCCCCTATGGTCCCACAGTACAGGTGGGTCAAAGTAGGTCGGGGAGTGCGGTCTCAATTCCCGTCTGGGTGAGTACAAGAGCATGGACCTGGAATGACGGTATTCTGGGCACTCCTCAGGTCGATATCAATACTCCTCGCTTCTGGACAATTGGGATGGATGGTGTCGAGAGCCTGGTGCCGACCGATCACTTTCCCAGGAAATCACCGACTGGGAACGATCTCTACAAGGCCGATGTGGGAACATTTCCTCGACTTCAAATGGCAAGGCTGCAATTGGTCTGGAGTCGATAGAAGCCTCTGATTCCGGGGGGTTCATGTGCCGGATGTGTGAGTCCAATAACTCAATCGTAGGCAGCTCCGGTATGGGAGTATCAACAACGTCAGGTTGCGCCTGCTGAAGAGGGGGTAATGCAGAGCCTGTTTGCACTTTCTTGCCACTCAGATTCTGAGACTTACGCACAGTGCTGGTGAGAGAAGACTTAGCTTTCTCGTGCTTCTCTTTTTTCTTCTTTCTGGCCGGTGTAGAGGTGGAAGAGGCCCCATTCAACACCAACGTTTAGAAGACTGTCCCCCGTCCGATGCCGACTTTGCACAGTGTGGGGGATTCGGTGCCGAGGTACCTCCCGATGTCGACATGGTCAGCGTTGGTTGAGAGATCGAAGGAGTCTCGGCCGACCTATCTCCCACAGGCACGGGGGTAAATGTGGATTCCCAAAGCGCTACTCGAAGTCTCGCGGCTCTGTTCTTGAGAGTCTGGTTCGAGAACTTCG
Source organism: Gekko japonicus (assembly GCF_001447785.1). Classification (NCBI taxonomy): domain Eukaryota; kingdom Metazoa; phylum Chordata; class Lepidosauria; order Squamata; family Gekkonidae; genus Gekko; species Gekko japonicus. Next base: position 84,696 of record NW_015176000.1, read on the forward strand.
CACAATGATGGCAAGCGTCTGGGCAATGAGTCTCCCCGAGGCAAATAATGCAGAGTGTGTGGCTGTCACGAGGGGCAAGTTTGCTGCCACAGTCAACACACAGTTTGAAACAGCCCCCTCTTTTGGCCATAAAAGAGTAGAATGGTCCAAAAGAAAAAACTCTTTTGATGAGGTGAAATAAATTTTACCTCGGGGAGGGGGGAGGCGGGAAGCCACCTGAGGCAGCGGCAACCCTCAACAAAAAGTCCTTTTTAAAATAATTCTAAAGAACAAAATAAAATAAACGCTGTAAGCGAAAAAAGTACGATTTAAATAATCCCTTGTGAGAGGAAAAAATGCTTCTTCACCGACCGGCAGAAAACAAGCTGTTAACAGTGCGACGATCAGACGAGAACTGGGGGATGTCCGTGCCCCTCCTCCTTGGGCATGCGCAGTGGGGTTCCCGTGCATGCCTGGGAGAGAGGCATGAAAATTCCTTTGTGAGCTTTGCATACCACCAATTCGGATCAGCGCAGGCGCATAGTCCCATGGGTGTGATGCACAGAGACCACGAAGATCCTCCTCTTCCTGCATGCCACAGTCCTGATTTGAACTGGACTCCCATATGCCTGGAACTTGCAACCAGGAACCTGCAGTTAATGTTACCTGAGAGAACTCAGGGTAGACCCATAAACACTGTAACATACAGTCAAGGCCATCAGGTTCAGATCCCCATTCTATCATGGCAGATAGGTTAGGCTGGGAAAGACTGGCTGACCAAGGTCACCCAATCTTTCTCAGCCTAGCCTATGTCCTGGGATTGTTGTGAGGTTAAAATGGGAGGAGAGAACCATGTGTCAGTTCCTTGGAGGAAAAGTATGTGTGTATGAGACAGAGAGACACTGATGTGCATTACGGATATATGAACAGCAACAAAAATAAAAGGGACTTGATGCCATAGTAGTGACTGCATGGTCTTGAAAAGGCAGCATAAAGCCAGTATCAGAGCACGCGAGACTGAGAGCCAGTTTGGTGTAGTGGTTAAGTGTGTGGACTCTAATCTGGGAGAACCGGGTTTGATTCCCCACTCCTCCACTTGCACCTGGCTGGATGACCTTAGGCAAGCCATAGTTCTGATAAGAGCTGTCCTTGAAAAAGTGCAGTTTCTGTCAGAGCTCTTTCAGCCCCACCTACCTCACAGGGTGTCTGTTGTGGGGAGGGGAAGGGAAAGGAGTTTGTAAGCCGCTCTGAGACACCTTTGGGTAGTGAAGGGCGCGGTATAAATCCAATCTCTTCTTTTCTTCTTCTTGAAAAATAAAACACCCTTTCTATAAAAAGCCAGTTCAGTGAACATTGATAATTTATTTATTTATTTTTGATCCTGCCCTATCTTGCAGGAGTGGGATGGGTCACTGCTACAAGAACAACAAAAAGGAGACATTTATTTAACAATACTGACCTAATTTTATGAAACTACCACACTGAACTGGATCAGTGGCAGGTCTTTGAGAAACCTTAGGCAACTTCGTTTTTCCATCTGTACAAGAAACTAGTGCATTGTTTTTTTTACTTTACAAGCTGCTTTGAGCAGATCTTTTGGAGAGGTGGCATAATGGACATTTTCTAAAAGAAAGAAGGGAACGAAACACATTCTGTGGGGGAAAATTTTTACACTTATAATGGCAGAGGAACTGAGAATTTTGGATTACTCTAAGCACGAGAATGTAGGAGTTCTTTGATGCTTATGACTTGGTTCTCTGTGTTGTATACTATAGGCTACCATGCAACTTTTAGGTGTTTTTTAGCTAGAATACAGGATACCAGTATACCAAAAATGCTTATGGGTGAGAGCTAAGAGCACACTGTGACTCAATAGATCAAACATTAATGAGAGGTTAAAATATTCAGAATCTTCTGCTGGTACAAACCTTATTCATATAACTACGTCTTGCAGTGGTGAAATTCTTTGCAGCCCAGACAATTTTTAAAAATTTGATAGGCCTCTCTCAGCTCTTGTTTTTTCAGATCTATGTTTAAAAGCACATTTTATTCATACTTTAAACATAGCACTAAATATCCAGGCTCCTTGAAAGCAGGGAAGAAGATATTCATGGACTTCTACTTTCCAAACAGAGCCACTCTTCAACCTCTGCTAGCTCTGATTTCAAACCAACTACTCATTTCTCTCTGTAGGTCCTGTGGCAGAATCTTCTCCTTATTTGCTGTAATAATCTTAAGCAATGCTAAAGGCTGATTTCCACATGATGGAGGTTGGGACTGAGGTCCCCGCTCTCTGTACACATGAACTCCTCAGTTTCCACACACACATGGTGCCCCATTTGGATTACCACTGCAGCTCATGTGGAGAAGGGGCTCCAGCTCTCCCCCTTCCCTTTGCTATTTTCCTGAACTGAAATGGTACTGGAGAGATGCTGCTTGGTCTGTTGGGAAAACCCACGAATTTCCAGGTGGGTTTCCCCAACTGGCCTGATATTGCCCCCCCTTTCATGTCAGAAAAATGGCAAGATGCATCTCAGCTGGAATGATATTGGTATATTATGTTTTGATTCCTAGCTGATGTTGGAAATAGTTGGAAAGTGTGATGTCTTTTTCACTAAAAACACTTTATTACTATATTGTTCTCTTTATTCCGCACATATACTATGTAAACTATTATTTTTAAAAGTCAGGAAAATGATGCAAGGAAGAACGTTAAAGTCCTTTCTTCACATGTGGTACCACCACTGCAATCTGAATCAGGGTAAAGGACATAGGGCTGGACCCCCCCCCCCCGGTGTATTCCATAATGCGGAAATCGTCCCTAAGGGAGCAGCATTCTAGGAGAATTGCTTTCTGACAAGCTCTAGAAGAAATCCTATTTGCTTTACTAAAGGATAAATTCACATGTTTGTGTCAGAATCGGACCTATGGTTGGTTGGGGTCAGTCTGGATTCTCAGAGGTGTTCTGATGTACATAGCTTAATGCCCTGCTTGCTTGCATATTATCCCAAATGCTTTATCTTTGTATTCTCACACTGGCTTCTTGTTCTCAGGGTGATTGTTAACACCTGCTAGCTATGAATCAACTATTCTATAATGTCCTCCTCTGACATTCCCAGGATGAGGGGTAGTTGAAACAGGCTTGGTTGTCTATTGTAGATAGTGCGCTTGGTACACTTTTATGAGACACCTCCTCCACAATGGCCAGGAGATTGTTTGCTTCTCGTGATATTTTTTGGCCTTGCAGGAAGTCTGTTAGATAAACATTCTCACAGTATTAATTGTACTTTATTAACCTGTCTCTGTCACATGTAACCATGACGCATGAATGTGGGCTGCACCAAAGTTCTCGTAAGAGCTAAACTTGTATTATCTGCCATTACTGTCAAAACCTTTGATTCACCTGCAACTTTCCTGATTGCTAATAAAATCCATAAACGGACTTATCGTGTCTGAGAGTTACTGCAGAGTCTTACAGTTTGACTGAACACTAAAGCACAAAACTCAAAGAATGAGAAATTCCCACGAGTATATACATCAAAGCAAGACTGTAGCAAAATTAGCATTTGACATAATGTTGAGCATGTACCTGTCTGATCTGTGTAGCTGAAAATGTAGAAACATATGAGTGTAATTTGGTGTGGGTCTGCTTACTACCACACTTATGAAGCACTATGGGTATGCCAATGCATATTTTGACATACATGCGGCAGCAAGTACATAGTTTCAGGTGGGCGGCCATGTTGGTCTGCAGTAGAAGAGCAAGTTTCGAGTCCTGTAGCACCTTAAAGACCAACAAATATTTTTAGGGCAGAAGCTCTTTTGTCAGATATCTTATGAAGGGAGCTTTGACTCTTGAAAGCTTATGGCCTAGAAATCTTTGTTGGTCTTTAAGTTGCTACTGGACATGAATCTTTCATGTGTTTCTGTATTTCCAACTGTGTGACCCAGCCCACTACCCAAAGTAAACTGAAAAGGACAAAAGGGATGCAAGAAAGCAGGCTGGGGGAACAGAGACACAGGGAACAAGAACAGGAATGTTAAACTAACAGTATCAACCTAAAAATATCAACTTAAACATAGATTTAAAAACTTTTTTAAAAGCTAAGAAAATTACAAATAGTAAAAAGAATAGAAAAAAGCAGACAAACGACAAATCTGGGATTTTCTTAAGAGGCCAGACTACAAGAAAAAGGGCTGTGTGGATACTAATTGCACACTCTTGATATTTTCGCTGTTTAGCTTCATCTGAATAATGGGTGGCAGGAGAGCCTGAGAGTCACAACAAACTGTTTATGGCCGTGGATATGATTCGGTGGAAAATTTTGCAGGATGTCCATTTTCTTGAGAAACCCAAATGAGCTGAAGCCTTGCCTCAGCAACCCAAATGATGACACAGTCCCCTGTGGAACAGTTCCTAGGTTACACTCCTCAGTTCTCTGCAACTGCAAAAGTGCACTGAGAATAACCTTTCCAAGCTTTGCTCTGAGAGTTGGCTGTCACATGAGGGAAATGAAATACTCTCGAGGGGCAGGACTGTATCTGTTTAAATACTTTGTGCAAAGCTACAATGAATCTCTAAAGGAAAGGGCAATGGTAACGTATTATAAAAAAGAAAGGAAAAAAAAACGAGCATGCTGTGGAAAGCAACAATTTACAAAATTAATACTTTTTTTCTTGGGGAAAATATCATACTTACAGGAACATCAACATATTTTGCAGCCGCTTTCACCTTAAAAAAATTGAAAGTAAAAAACAGATACTGTAACTGGTAACCATTAGCTCTAAGTGGACTTTTAATAATCAATTGCAAAAGAGCTGAAGTACTTACAGTGAATGAAAGTATTGATGAGAAGAAAGTGCCTTCATCATACCTTGATAATTTAGACAGCACGCTTTCCAACACTGCAATAAACTACAATAAGAGGCACTGGGTAAATATTCACACAGACACAAAAGGTTCATGAAAATGACTCATACAACTGAGGAAGGAGAATGTTTCCTCCCATGGCTGGGACCATGCAATCAAAATGCTATGCATTGGCAAACCCTCTTTCAGGTCTAAAGAAATAAAAAGGGTTAAAATTGATCTATTCAGCAACTATACAGAGAGTATCTATTAAGGATACACGTTAATGGGTAACCATTACTAGAACAAGCCAATACAATGAGTAAGCCTTGAGATAAAAGATGGAATGCAATCCCTCTTTTCATAATACAGATACATGTTTCGAACCAGCCACTGTTGGTTCAAACGCTGGATCCACTTGTTCTGTTAATGCATTTTTGAGGCTGGTGTTCGTTACTGAAACAGAAATTCAAGAAATACTAATGACACACCCTTTCCCCCACCCAGCTCATTATGCTTAGCTTTGCAAATGCAAGGACACATTCTCAGAATATGGGAGAGAGGCTGTGGTTCAGGGGTCTTCTATGCAGGGGTTCCCAAGTTTAACCCCAGGCATCTTGGGTTACAAGATCTCAAGCAGTGGACACTGGAAATATCTCTCTCTGTTAGAAAACGGTTGCCAGGCAGAGTAGATAATACAAGACTTGATAGTGTGGAACACCAGCGCCTCCTCCTAAGAAACTAATATATCCTGTTCTTGTTTGTTTGTTTTTGAACCCCAACATGGCAGAAAGATACACCAATATAAGTAGATGGCATCTTTACTGTTTTATTATACATAAGAGGCAGAACTGACAAAGGATATTAGCCCAACACTAATGAGATTCTGCACTCAGGCCTGCTCATTCTGGCCCTGAGTGACAGATGAAATTATCTTACAGAACTTCGCTTCCCCAAAGACCCCTATAGTTTGGAGTTCATTTCACAAGGGACCTAAAACCAAGCTGAGAAACTCACAGGCCTGGAAAATACAAATCTAGGACCCCAAATTTATGCACACATACTGAGCAACTGTACTGTGACTATCTGCCATCCCTGCCACAAGCACGCTTCCATGTGAAGAGACTGATGATGCACCTGAGAAGTGTTTTAAAGAATAATTGCTTGACATTTATACGCTCATCCCTAGAACAGGAGCAGCATTTTACAAGTGAGAGGACAGGACAAAATTCCATCTGGCATGCTGTTAATGGCCACTCTAACAGTGTCACAACAGTGTCATATTCCTTGTTCTCTGTAAGGATCTCTCACCTTACAACAGATCCGGGCTCCTAATGGCTTAAAGGAGCAACAGCAGTGAACAGCACTCATCACATCCTTAACCTGTTCCAATTTTTAACATATCTCCTCTGTGTATCATCTGTTTTACGATATTATCTAAGATCTGTATCAACAAACAAGAAGTGAGCTTCACTCTGTTTTGAAGAACTAGGAAGAAGGCCCACTTTAGATGTGATGCAGATTCTCTGGCTTGTCACGTAATGCATCAATGGATTGCTTATATCTGCAGTGCACTCAAAGTAGCAATATCAGGTAGGGCTCCTTCTGCAAAATGCTGATTATAATGGAATTATCATAAATTATTTGAATCTGCCTGAGCCAATAAAATTTGCAAGGGAGACGAATGACTGCTGGAAAGGCAAGATGGGCTGGGAGGAGAGGGCCAAATTAGGTGTGAAGTTTGTCAATAAGGAGTGGCAGCCATATGCCAGCTGCTGGAGAACTCCCTCTAAATGTACCAAGGGGCCCTGACTCTGGCAGGACTGTGGTGCAGAATCAGGGTCCCGCATGTTAGTTTAACAGAGACAGAGAGACAGAAAGAGAGGGGAAGGAAGGACGACAGGGAGCCAGTTACCAGGCTGAGGTGATTTTATTTTGTCAGTCTTGCACAAACGGTTTATTGAGATGATCAGATCCCTGTGTGTGTACATGTATATCTCTAGAATAGGAGTACATTATATTATTATTTTGAGAAAATGAACCACTGATTAAGACATTGTGGAAATATGCTTAATCACATGTACTATTCAGAGTGTTTTAATTATTATCTTTTCTTTGTGATAGTGTTGTTTATTAAAATTAATATTCTATTGCTTTAAAAATAGATTTATTTATACCTTTCTGTGCAACATTATTTTGGCTATTTTTAGGATAGTTTGACCCCTAGCCCTCTAGTCTCTGTAGAAGCTCTATAGAAGATTCTAGATGTTGGGAAACACTGATGACATTATTTGAAGTTTTTAAACTAGGGATTAAAGTCTTCAAATTAGGCCAAGAACAACAGAGAGGTCTCCAGATGCTTCAAGAAGAGTCTACCTGGGGAGCTGGTAATTCCTAGGAAAAGTGGTCACATTCTCCAAATGTTTTTGTCCATCTTGGCTATTTTATGATCTCACCAAAAAGACCTCATTAACCCTTTATTCTAAAAAAGTAATGATTATAGATTGCAAACAGTGCCTAATCTATGTGGCTTAATGCCCCCCCATGCCCCATGGGGGAGGGGACCAAAAATCTGAAATGGTGCCTCTACTGCATGGCAGCTCTAGATGCCTGGAGAGCAATCCTCTTCGCTTCAATGTTCAGTTAAGCAGTGCCAGGCTTCCACAACCGGAAACTGAAGAAAGCAGGGAGAATGGCTCTCTGTGTGCCAGAAGCAAAAGATGAAATGCTATGCAGGAGGTTCTGAAGCGGCCACCCTATGAGAAAGGGCCACAGGGGTCCCACAAATCAAGTCCGAGTTGAGGCTATACCTTTACTTTTATGCAATTAACACACCGTGGGGGGAAAACTGTGCCTCAAGGCAACAATTTCCCAGCTTGTGTGGTGCTGTCCTAAGTAAAGTAAATTTTTTATAGATTCTGCTAAGCAAGAAAGGACAGGGAAACAGGCATCATGTATGAGTTCTGCACAACTTGAAATCCACAGCTTTGCTTCCAAAGGCACGACACTGTGCTATGAAACAGACAGGCTGCAGTAGGCATAATTCAGGCAAGTTATTTGCCTCTGATCTGTGTGTCTATCTCCATAAAGCTTCAAAGCATGGAATTATTCACACCAAGCAGGTTTGTATCTAGGAGCATTCCAGGACTATGGACAGATACTATGTTAAATGTCTGTGTGTGTGTGTGTATGTATGTGTGGGGGAACTAGAGGCAAACAGCAGCTATTTTCTTTTAGAGCAAGCTGAGGTTAATTCCTCTACCATTCTCATTTTGTACTGAACCCCTTCCCACTCCCTGATTCACGAAAGCTCATTTTCTTAGTGGAGACGTTTTAAATTACGTTGGGTGAAATATCATCAGATTTTATGATTTCCCCTTTAGTATAAAGGAGAACTACCAAGCTGCTACATTTAAACTTCAGGAGGATAATAAGAAAAAGTTTAAACATTAGTCTTTTTAATGTATGCGCAATGGCTAACTTACAATATGAAAAATGAAAATACATTTTCCTGATCTGCAAGGTAACAATGATGCCCCTAATTAAAATCTAATTCTAATATAGTAAAGAAAAATGTGATGGTGCTGGATGCCAGTAATTAATTGAGGCGCTGTCACATGAAACACAAAAGAAATATATCTGATTGACAGACACTGCAGAGCAACAAAAAACCCATTTAAACCTGTAAACATCCTGCAAAACTGGTGAACTGATGGAGTGCTAGTTGATAAGCCTATTTTCCTTTAAAAATGCAGCGGGTAAAATACAAAACAAAAGCCTCCTCTCTACAGAAAGCAGATATGGAAACAGGGTTTTTTTCTTCACACTGCCACTCAGCTACAAAACACAAACACATTTACCTTTGAAACAAGGAGCAAAATTACTTCCTTCACTGTTTCTTCTATCAAGTCGTCTATTTTCGAATGGTATTGTTGCTGCATTTCAGAAGACAAAAGCAGCATTAGTGTGTATATGAACACAGCACTTTTGTCATAAGTCATATATGGTACAAAGCGGCTAACCCTGACAGATCGGATTTACTTAAAATTATCATTTTGAATACCAGAAGAACAAAACCTTGAAAACGATCCACCAAATCAACACTTTCTTACACATGGTATTGAAAATTTTCCCATGTATGCTGTTGAGTTAAGCAGCTAATGGGGTTATTATTTAGATGAATTGAGTTCTTATTCTTATTCAAGCAAAGGAATGTGAAGGATACTTTTTGTCTTCTCTATAATTAAGGTGGCTGTGAATCCCCCCCACCCCCGCCTGGGGTTGGTTTAGCTGTAGAAGCAAGACGAGAAAAAGATTTAATTAATAAAGCACTTTATTTCTGACAACTCTCATTCATAATTTATGTCCTTCAGAAATAAAATGAGGGGCCAATTGTTAAATCTTAAAAGACCTCTTTTGTCATTTGCATGAGTGGTGGTTAATACACCACCTACTTAATCTACTCAAATATGCACAAAAATAAAATTTCATCAAAAAAGCTGAAAAGACAGTAAAAAATTTCCAGGCTATAAAAGGTGTAGCAAATAAAGCAGCTGTCATTTTCTTCCCCCGCCTTCTGCCCCCCCCCCCGACAATGCTGTCTTTAAATCTGAGACTTCCATACTCTGTCTCTATGACAATAGAAGAGACCTTCCATATTGCAGTTAGAAGGTACAAGGGCTTTTCTATTCTCAACACACATCCATTAAAAAAAAAATTATCCCGCCAGAAACATTTGTCTGAGAGCAAAGAATCCCCCACCAGCCGCTTCACCAAAAATGTGACTTGTAAAGACTAACCCTATCTAGGTAGTTCAAGGCTACCTGAAAACAGCATGAGCAGAAACGCTTGAAGTAAAAGCACCAAAATCAATATAAACATTAGCCTAACTTGGCAGGAAGCCCACTGAATAGTTTTCTAAAATTTAGCTTTTTCAAAGGCTATTTGCTTTCTTTTTTCAAACTTTCCACACAAATACACTGAAAAACTTCCAGGAGAGCTGCCCTTTTGTCCCACAAATGCCCACTGTGCTTAGATTAATGGACCAAACATAGTATATACAAGGAAATGGATGCAGATACATGTGTAATGTCAGAAAGGGCCAATTACTGCTTCTGGTAAAATAGACTGCAACGCAACCCACAGTTTCACATTCTGAAACCCTACTGAAATCACAGCAACAGACACGGGGATAATCACGGATCATAGTAAATAATTATTTGGGGGACCAGAGAATGGCAGATAAGAGACAGTGTACTTGAACACAATCCATACTGAAGTGTACACGCTTTGGCTTCCACTAGCCCTCCTATTACCTCAAGTGTAAATGTCTATCAACCTGAGAGTAAATATATACAACAAAAAAGATACAGTGAGTTTTGTTTACCATCATTCAGAGATTGTTAGTAGCTACCACCATCTTGTTTGCTGGATTGACTTCTCAGATTAGCCTTTTCCTCCAGTGTACCCTGCCCCCAAAGCAATCCCTGCCTAGTTGATGGCTGCTTGTGGATGGGTGACTGCTAAAGAGCAGCAACTCATTGTTTAGGTGTGTTATTAGAAGCCCTTTCAGGTGATTGGTTTTCATTCCTTTGGTTTGGTTCATCTATCTTGTCTAGGTATGAGAAAACCGGATAGCTATGCCTTTACAGTGAGAAGAGGAAAATCTGAAGAGAGCTGGCTCATCAGGGTGACAGGAGGGGACTCATTTTTTGTAAGTACCACCTAAAAGAGAATACAAACTAAGCAGTGGGACAATATAGGGAGGGTTCCTTGTGGAAGACATGAAGCGGCAGGAAAGGAATGGGATCTCCTCAAAGGCATAAGGTTTTTGGCTGAAGTTATTTAATCTGTGTTTATTCCATTTCATTTTCTGTATTTCAAAATTACTACAAACCCTGGAATGGGTGAGAAATTTAAAATAAAAATTACATAAGCACATTTACTATAAAAAGTAATTAGCACTATGCACTGAACACTTAGAATATACACAAAATGCACTGGTAACCAATGTGGCACTAGATTAAGATTGGGGAGAACTGGGTTCAAATGCCTGCTCTGCCATGATATTCACTGATTGACCTTGGGCCAGTCACTGTTTCTTACAGCAGTCAATATTAACAGGCTGTTTGTGAGGGTGAAATGGAGGACAGAGGAGACATGTATATGGCCTTGAACTCCCTGAATACAGGACAGGATAAATATATGATTGTTCTGTGGAATTCCCTTTAAATTTCTGTCTCCTTTCTCAGGAGACTTATGCAGAAATCTGAATCTGAGAGCTTGGGTTTTCAAGTCTGAATGATGAATCCAGAGGGAATTCTCTTTTCCTTTCTGTTGTAGATGTCAACATTTGGCTTGTGCATGCATCAGTGCATACAATCTGGGTGGCAAGATTTGAGTTTCTGGGAAAAACAGGTTGCTTACCTGTAACTGATGATCTTCGAGTAGTCATCTGTGCAGTACCACACATGGGTTGGGTGCCTTCGCACGACCTCAATCGGAGAATGTTCCAGAGCTTGCCTCAGAAGTCTTTTTTGGCGGGCTCTCTTCCCGGTCTGGGGAGCAGACACGCACTGCGCATGCCTGGAGCGAAGGAGAGAGTTGCCTCCCACTCAGTTCCTTCAACCGCTACGCACATGTCCCAGTACCAAAGGTAAGTAACCAGGAGATGCCAGCAGTGGGGAAGGCCGGGTGGGATTGTGGTACTGCACAGATGACCACTCTAAGATCATCAGTTACAGGTAAGCAACCTGTTTATCTTCTTTGTGGTCTCTGTGCAGTCTCACACATGGGTGATTAATGAGCTGAACCAGACAGAGGTGGGAGCTGGCAGCTGAAAAAAGATAATAAACAGGATATGACATAACAATATCATTTGGCTATACAATTGACTTCTCAGAAGCGGCAGCAGAAGACTCATACGAAGAGAGATCTCAGCACCACCTGGCCAAAAGCAGCATCTCGTCAAGCTCAAACGTCTAGTGCATAGTGGGACACGAAGATTGAGGTGGAGGACCACATGGCAGCAGCACAGACATCTTCTAACTGGACACCAGCCAGGAAGCCAGTCGAAGTGGATACCACTTGTGTGGAGTGGGTGGTAATACAGGTAGGTATGGGTTGATGTGCAAGCTCATAGCAGAGGGCTATGGTTGAGGTCACCCATTTTGACAACCTCTGCGACGAAATCACGTCACCCCTACATGGGGGAGCATATGCAACAAAGCCTCTGAGACTTTCGAAAGGGCTGCATGTGAGAGAGGTAAAAGGATAGAGGTCTCTGGACATCTAAGGAGTGCAAGTCCTTTGAGGTATATCAGAAGGGTTCGGAAAGAAAGTAGGTAGGACAGCAGACTTTGACAGGTGAAAGGCAGAGACTACCTTAGGAAGGAAGGTTGGGTCTGGCCTGATAACAACCTTATCCTTGTGGAAAATAGTATAAGGAGGATCTACTCAGAAGGCAGCAAGTTCTCCTACACGGTGAGCCATAGTAATAGCAATTAAAAATGCCATCTGCCAGGACAGGAGCCAAAGGTCTGCCGAAGCCATCGGCTCAAACGGTTTAGCCATCAATTGGGTAAGGACCAGAGATAGGCTCCAGGACAGTACCAGCGGCTTTCGAGGTGGACAAGGTGAAGGAGGCCTTTTAGAAAGGACTTTGTGAGGCGGTGCTAGAAAACCCTGGCACCCTGTATTAGGGAGTGATGTACTGAGATCGCAGCAAGGTGCACTTTCAGTGAAGAGTATGCGAGACAAGAGTCCTTCAAGGATACTACATAAGAGAAAATATCAGGCAAAGATGCCTGGTAAGAATCAAAGGAGTTGCGAGTGGATGGCTTTCGAGCATTAAGCAGCACCTCTGAAACAGCAGGAGGAAAGTTTATTGTAGGATCCTCCCCACCATGAGCTTGAGAAAGCTGGGTTGTGGTGGAGGATCCTGCCTCGATCTTAAGACAGGAGATCCGGCACACGAGGCAGATGGAGGAAATGGCCCTTGGAGAGATGCAAGAGGTGAGGGAGCCACAGTTGACGAGGCCACCAGGGAGTGATGATGATGCAGCAGGTGGCATCTGCCACAATCTTTTGGAGAACCCTTGAAATCAGAGAAAACAGAGGGAAGAAGTAAAATAGGGTTCCGGTCCATCTGTGAAGGAATGGTTGACCTCGAGTGAAAAACAGATGACATAGAGCATTCTCTGGGGTTGCAAAACCGTCTACTGTTGGGCAACCAAATTTGTGGAAGACAGGACGAAGGTATCGAGAATAGAGAGACCACTTGCTCTCCCGTGGGGGAGCATGACTGAGTACATTGGCATCAATGTTCTGAACACCGGGTATGTGTATGGCTGATACCAAGATGGAGTGTTGAAGGCACCAGTCCCAAAGCTTGATGGCTGTGCAGCAGAGACAGAGAGAGGCAGCGCTGCCCTGTTTGTTTATGTAAAAGACCATGGCGATGTTGTCTGAGGCGACTTGAACAACCTTGCTGGCCAGCACCAGGAGGAATGAGATCAGGACTTGATGAACTGCTTGAAGTTCGAAGGCATTGATATGGAGAGTCCTCTCCCGAGGCATCCAAGTTCCCTTTGCAGACAGAGGCCCACATTGGGCTCCCCAACCCCAAAGGGAGGCGTCTGTCAATAAGCAGATCTCCGGAGGTGGATGTTGAAAGGGCATGCCAGATAGGAGATGCTGCGGGAGCAACCACCAGGTCAGGGTGTAGAGCACTTGTGCAGGAATGGTGAGAACTGTGTGCCAGGAAAGTCGATGGGAATCGAAATTTCGAAGGAGCCAGAGTTGAAGAGGACACATCTGAAGCCTGGCATGTTGGACTACAAAAACCGTGGAGCCAAAGTATCCAAGAAGTCTCATGATCGAATGAGCAGACTGTTGCGGGTGACAAATGAAGGTGGAGACCAGAGACATTATGTCCTTGGCCCTGGACTCCGGAAGGAAGGCTGTCTTGGAGATGGTGTCGAGACAAGCTCCCAGAAATTGTAAAACCTGAAAAGGTGAAGAGTGGACTTTGTCAGATTCACACAAAGTCCCAAGTCACGTAGCAGAGTTAGGGTAGAGAGGATGTCTCCTTGAAGCTGAGATTTCATTGAAGCTACGAGAAGCCAGTTGTCGATGTAAGGATAAAGGACAATCCCTCGACGATGGAGTTCTGCGACCACCACCACCATAATCTTTGTGAATACACAGGGAGCCATGCAGAGGCCGAAGGGAAGGACTCTGTATTGGTAATGAGTGGCTCCAATGGACAAATGCAGTAAATGTCAATGTTGAAGTCGAATTGTAACATGAAAATAAGCATCTTGAAGGTCTGTCGATATTAGCCACCCGGTTTTTGGAAGGAGGGGAAGGTTCAATTGGAGCGGAACTATTCAAAACTTCTGGCAACAAAGTGATTGTGATCTCGAAGGTCCATAATAGCCCAGACACCGCTGTCCCTCTTGGGGACTGCAAAGTACTTGGAATAGAAGCCTAGAGTTCGTTGTGCCTCCAGCATGACTTCAATGGCCCCCTTGTCGAGTAGTGTAGCTACTTCTAGGGAGAGAGATGGAGTCGGCGGTGTGATGACGAAACGATGGAAGGTCGGGGGTGAAATGAATTCTATGGTGTACCCGACCCGTACGATGGTTAGGACCCAAGTATTAGTGGTAATATCTTCCCAAGTTGGAAGAAAGGGAAAGAGTCACGTTCCAACGGGAGGGGTGAAAGAAGGAGGTGGTGTCAGGCGATGGAGATGGTCAAATGGACTGTTTAGCCTGTTGAGGTTTCTTAGATGCTTGAGGCTTGGACTTTTGAGAGACCTGTCAATAATCGTAGGGTCTACGCTTCCACTGCGAAGTGGCACCAGGGGAAGGTTGGTGTTTATTGTAGTAAGGCTTCCATTGTCAATATTGAGGGCATTGTGGAGTCGAAGTGGAAACCCCTAGATTTCTAGCCTTCTTCCTGCTATCATCTACAGCCTTCAAGGTTTCATCAGTGGTGGCGGCATGGAAAAGGCCTTCACCATCAAAAGGTAAATCTTCAATCTTAAATTTGACATCTGGCTGAAGAGATGTGTTTCGAAGCCATGCATGCCAGCGGAGGGCGACAGAAGAGGCTAGGACCTTGGAGGAACAAGTTATGGCATGTCTAGTGGAGTTAATCTGTTGCTTAGATATGGTACATATTTCAGATAGCACAGCAGACAGTGTGGTCCTGCACTCCTTTGGCATGGTATCAAGGACTGGACGAAAAGCAGTGGTGACATTGAAGGCATATGCCGAAAGGTAGGATAGATAGGTATCAATTCGAATGTTCATAGCAGCCAGTGAGTAGGTCTTTTTAGCAATAGAGTCGATTTTGCGACCCTCCCGGTCCAGAAGGATGGATTGTCTAGGCTGCTTCGACTTCGAGGAGGAATGAATTATCATCACGTTCAGGGAAGGATGATTAAATAGAAACTTTCCCAAGGACTCTTGGATTTTATAAATGGCATCAGATCTCTTCGATAGCGGAGGTACCAAAGCAGGGCAATCCCATGACTCTTTCAGAGCTGAAAGGTGAACCAGGAGCTGCGGTAGGATTGTTGAGGGTGGCAAGTCAGCCTGAACTAACTTGTAAACTGCTGGGGTATCTGTGGTGCCTTGCACTTGAAGGGCAGTGGCCATTCTAGTTATAAGTTCTAAGTAAGCTTTCGGACCTTCAGTAGGTGAAAGAGAACCTGCACGAGGGCCATCATCGTCTATCAAGATGACATCAGGGTCAAGATCACCCGAGATGGAATGGTCAGACACCGAATCTGGAGACGGTGATCGAATATGCTCAGATACGTCTAGAGGCGGTTTAACATCAATAGGAGGATGGTACCGAAGTTCTGATGGAGAACGCTTCAGGGCGTCTGCTGAAGTCGAGGCATCAGGCAGTTGGTTGGGCACCAAGGAGTGCACCGAAGCATCAGAAAGTGAGCGTCTACTATGAGACATGGTTGGGCGGCGGGGACAGTGATCGGCGTCCCACGATGCCCTATAGCGGTCACAACGAGGCATCGGGGACCTCGAGTAGGAACAAGGATGGTACGATCTGCGATGCCTAGGGTTCGGAGACCAAGATCTGTAATCACATCCTGATGGAGATCTGGAAGGCAATCAATGGTAGTCGAATGTCCTGCAATCATAGCGTGATTGAGGTGATCGAGATTGACTTCTCATGAAGTGCTCCCCATCATTCAAAAAGTGGATAGGCAGGTGGGAGTCACGAGATGCAGAGTGGTGTCTAGAAGCCCTGGAAAAGTTGTGACGAGAGCCAGAGGACTTCAGCATCGGTGACTTTGCATGCTGAGCTGGTGTACGTTGGTCCGCTAGGGGTGACAAGGCCAGAGTCAAAACCTGACAGGGCTTTGATTTTTGAAGTGTAGTCAGAACCCAGATAACTGTAGGCGTCGACAGACCTGAAATCACTACTGGATCGAGCTTCGGAGCAGCGCTCAACGTCAATGGTTTCGACTTCAGTGCTGAAGAGTCTGTCTACATGCTTTTTAGATTTATGCTTTTTCAAGGATTTCCTGTTATCCCCCTGAGAGGAGAACTTCTATGGCACAGAAGAGGACTGTGAGGCCGCTGAGGACACAGCCGTATGAAGTGCAGCTTCTAAAAGTACAGTCCTGAGGCGAGCTGCTCTATTACGACGGGCCTGTTTAGTGAACTTAGCACAGTGGGGGCAGGAATATACGCGATGAAGCTCCCCCAAACAAATGAAACAAAGGTCATGGCTGTTGTTAGAAGGGAGTTTAGTGGGGCATCGGCGACACGCCTTAAAAAATGAAGTGCGGCCCATAATAACACCTTCTCTATTGGGGGTGGGGGAGGTTGACAGAAAAGATAATAAAAATCCTTTAAAAAAATCTTTAAAAAGATGAAGAGAAACGGTGATGAGGCACAAAGAGAAAAGAGAGAAAAAATGAAGGGAAAAACTCAGCTGAGGCAACTTGAAGAGCGATCGCTGGAGAGGTGTGAACGTGAGGGTGGTCGAAGAAGAACTGAGTGGGAGGCGGCTCTCTCCTCCACTCCAGGTATGCACAGCGTGTGACTGCTCCCCAGGGCGGGAAGAGAGCCCACCAAAAAAGACTTCTGAGGCAAGTTCTGGAACATTCTCCGATCGAGGTTGTGAGCAGGCGCCCATCCCATATGTGGGGCTGCACAGAGACCACGAAGAAGATTGAACAGTTCTTAAATATAACATTTCCAATATGCTAAATCCAAAGTTCCAAAATACAAAATAGGTTGGCTTTAGGTGTAGCTTCAGCTCTCATTATATTAATTAATTAAGAGAGAAATACCTGGAACCAGTTTAACAAGCTAAAGGGGTTCCTTACGATGTGATAAACTGCTACATGGCTATGATCAATAGCACTTGTGGCTACTGCATTTGAAACAGCAACCAGCTGCAAAGAGAGCCTTTTAACAGTTGTTTGGAAGAGGGTGTTGCTTTCCCTGTTCCAGTAAGGACAAGTTGCCAAATTCCCTTTCCAGCGTAACTATTACAACTACTGGAACCCTGCCACCAGAGCCTGATTAATAGGTAGGTGACTGCCTGGGGTTGAAGGGCTCAGAGGGTGCCTGTCAAGGGCTATCTATTCAAATATCCACTCAACAGATGAAATGAACTGTTGGAACTAAAGAACTAAGGCTAACCCTAATTTTGGAAGCATTCCTACACAGATCTACTCAGAAGCAAGTCCCATTTCAATTCAGAGGGCTTTACTGCTAGGAAATTGTTCTTAGGAGTGCAGCCTCTATCACCTTCTTGTAAACACTAGTTTATACTAGTCCATTCAATTTGGGTGTAATGGTTGAATTTCTGGATGTCAGTACATAACCTCAAAAAGCTTCTAGATACAATTAGAGGTAACAAATGTGGTTTATATGGTATAAATAAATACAGATTTACAGATCATAGAGGGCAAATTGATCACTTTATATGATGGGATAAATCATGTGCATGAACTGTGCATCAAAGCTGTGAAATGAGTTACAAATTCAATAAAAAGGTATTAAAAATGACCAAATGAGGGTGTGTGTGGGCTGCTTCTTGCTGGGGTGCTGTATAGTCTAAGGCTGGACCTGCTCTGTCTCCCATTGTATCTGGTCACCTTGGCGCATCTGTCTCTATTCTGCTTGCAACTGCACATCTACATTTTTGGCAAACGCTTGTTAAGGCCAAAAGAAACAATACTTTGTTTACAAGTAACAACCACGGAAAAAGCTGAAGATAAATTCTAAAACAAAATGAACTTACCCACTGATTAGCAAACTGGGTCATGTGACAGAAAGTCCCCAAAAAAACAAACAATGGGGGGAAATGATGAAAATAATAATTATAAAATTATACAAGAAATAGCTGTCTAAACTGATGACTAAATGAAGTTTATTGTTTAAAAATCAACAGGAAGCATGAAACAAAATTAATCAAAAATGCTATAAAAAGATAAATGCACATAAGTATGACAGTTCTGCACAATGGTAGTGTAGGTATCTGAGACTGCAATGTCTTAAAATCAGGGGTCCACAAATTTTTGACATGGCTCAGAGGCCTACTGTTGTTTCTTGTAGCTAGGGTGGCCAGAAGTGTGGGGTGTTTTACATCTTGTTCCACAGAAGCAAGTAAATGTGTTGCTTTTATGCACTCTGTTCAGTAAAGGTGTTTTTTTTAAAAAACGGAAGAAGTTGATGCTTCCCTGTACAGCATGCAGCCGCATATCATTTTGAAAGAGAAACTCTCTGCCTTTCTGTTTCTGGTAGCTTTAAAACGATTTGACACTTTTAAGCCAGAGTAAGCTTTCCAATGCTGGCTGCTAAAGGTAAGGTAAGTTTCTGGTCACCACTAGTGGATGTGCATTTGTGGATCCCTGCTTAAACCATTTCCCACCTTGGCAGCAACTAGTAATAAAACCACCACCATAATTGATATTTCTATACACTAGCACAATACAATGCAGAATTAATGTGGCATAACATTCTAGTGACTATGACTTCCAATCCCAGGTGGTTCTGGACAGAAGAGAAATCTTTCACTGACAATGGAAGCCAAGGAAAGGCGGGCAGGCAGGCATGTTACAAACCTGCCAGCAAGTGCAAGCTGTTTCTACTTGAATGCTGAAGAGCATTTTTGGGATATGAAACAGAAGAAAGATGATCTAATGAAAAAAATCAGTTAAAGAAAGGAGACAGCACCTTTGTTTAGTTCTCGTAATTAAAGCACTGTACTGCATATCAGGTTCCCACAATCCTTAATTTCACAATACATGAAATTGGATGACTGTTCTAAACAAAGCAAAAATACAATAGGTGTACCGTCTGCCTCTTCTGATTATTGTGTTGTAATTATTTCTTGCCGCCAGGAAACCAGCAGCTCACCTCTTTGCTATCCCACAACCCATTGTGGTCTGTGTTTTAAATACTTGTATATTCACAATAAACAGGAAAAAAATGTGTTGCCGATCAATGGATAATGCTTACAGACCTTCATGGTCATTATTTTGGCAGTCTTAACAGCTAACCTGTAAGGTAGAACAGTCTCATCAGGGCTGGCTCTTTCACTAGGCCAACTAGGGCGACAGCCTAGGGCGCAGATCTCCCAGGGGCGCAGCGAGGCCCTTGCTGCTGCCGCCCGCCCACCCCCTGTTACTCAACCAGTAAAAACTGATTTTGGACTTCACTGCTGCGCCCTGTGCACAAGAACCGGTTGTGTATTTGAACACACTCCCTGTCGGGGGGGGGGGGTAGACTTACCAAACTCCAGGTTGGGGCTTGGAGAACTCCCGGAATTACAACAGTTCCCCAGATTACATCAATCACTTGTTTATTTGTTTCAAATATATGTGCCACCCCTCCTGGAGAAAAGAGCTGTTTTGGAAGGTGGACTGCACAGCATGATTCCCCACTAAGGTCAACTCACACTGACTCAGTTTAGGGGGGAGGGGGCGCCACAAAGCTAGCCTCGCCTAGTACGCAAAAAAACCTCGAGCCGGCCCTGAGTCTCATCATCCCTACATTGCTGCCTGGGGATGGGCATTTCCTCACCCCCAGCCTGTGTGCTGTGGGGGACTTCTGACAAACCACCACCTTAGCTGGCTAGCTGTGTCTGGTGGTAGCTGGGTGAGGTGTGGGGGTTGAACAGTGTGGCCACATTGACTTCTAACCCCCTCATGTGAAAAGAGGTTCTTAAGAGAGGCCAGAAGTTTCAATAAGAACTTGCCATTCTTGCTTTAAATAGACTGGGGAGAAGGCAGTTGACTGACCCCACTGCCTGGTCCATGTGGCGGGGTACAACAGCCAAAGAGAGGAGGGAAGAGAGTGCCTACAAACGATCTCCCCATGTGAGGCCACGAGGATGGTACTTTGTGAAAAAAGAGGTGGAGTCCAAAGGTCCAATCCCTTACATTTGCTGGGGTGAGGGTGGAGACGCTGAGAGATGTGTGCTATTACAGCGGTGTAACTCATATACACATAGGGATCATTTTGTAGAAATAAAGCTGCAGGAGCTCATTAGCATAACTCATTGGCATAACTTATTTCCATATGCCACACCCTCTGACATCACTGGAAGTGTGTCAGAAGGTGGACTCTTTGCATTGCTACCTATGGGGGGGGAGATGCAGATCTGCCCTCACAGAGAGTTTCTGCCTGAATAAGCCTGGGTCTTAAAGGTGCCACTGGACACTTTGCATTGCTACCTTGGGGGGGGGGCATGCAGATCTGGCTTCATAGAGAGCTTCTGCCTGAATAAGCCTGGGTCTTAAAGGTGCCACTGGGGGCCTCCGAGCGTTGGTGCCTTGGGGGGGGGGCATGCAGATCTGGCTTCATAGAGAGCTTCTGCCTGAATAAGCCTGGGTCTTAAAGGTGCCACTGGGGGCCTCCGAAGGCCTTCTACAGACCCTGCACTCCTGCACAGGGCCTGTAGAAGGCAGGGGGGTGGCTGGGGGTGGCTCCAAAAGCTTTCTACAGGCCCTGCACTCCAGCACAGAGCCTGTAGACGGCGGGTGGTGGTGGAGGGGGGCCTCCGAAGGCCTTCTACAGGCCCTGCACTCCAGCACAGGGCTTGTAGAAGGCGGGGGGGGGGGCGCGGCGGGCCACGGGAAGGCTCCGCAGGGAACTTACCTGCCTGCTGCTTTCTCCTCGTGTCCCGACTGAGAGCAGGGGTGGGGGGGGAGCAGGGGGCGGGGCTTATGTGCCCGCCCCCTGGGCTCCTTACTGGCGGAGCGGTGCTCCGGCATGCTCCTGCTCAACCCGAGGCCTGTATACACATATTGGTACTAAGCTGCCAAACTTCATTTCTATGTTAGCAGTGGAGTTAAACGGGACAGGCAACTGAGAGGGCAGGTGGAGAATTAACAGCCAAAACTATGCTAGATCATCTAGATGTTTGTTGTTGTTTACAGGACAGGGGGGCGGGGAGGAGATAAAGGACATGTTAGAATAATGGGGTGCTCCAGTTCCTGGCCAATCCCTTTTTAGTTCTTTGTCCTATGAAAGAAAAAAGTTGAATGAAACAAACAGTTCAATCACAATTCTCTCTTGCCCCTTTCAGCCTGCAATAGCCAACCCAGAGCATTGAATGGAAATTTGGTATTTTTTGTGTGTGCTGCTGTTAATCCTTTTCAGTATACATTTAGGGCACTGACACTTTCACATACCTCCTGCCCTCCATCCAGAATACATAGTTTAGCTGTTTGCTTCTTTGCATCAACCAACACATTGAACATCGTGCATACAGAAGAGGGAATGCGCAAGTCTGTCGATTTGCTTGTCTTTTGCAGCTTGAGTTCAAATGCAATTCTTGTTCTATTAATAAAACATAAATCATAGCAGAAATAACTATCACCATTCTAAATAACTGAAGCATAAAAGCAAAACCCATACCCAACGTGTTAATTTAAAACCTATTTATTTCAAGCATGTGAAAATCAAGCTAGAAATGTTTAGCAACACACTGCTTTAAGCAGTAGAATTGTCATATGCATGTGCCTTAATAAAACTTTCCATGGAGGTGACTGGATAATCATCTCAAGGTTAGGTACTAATCTAACTAAATAACTGCATGCCAAAACATCACACACATAAAACACATAATATGTAGAATGCTTTCTGACAGATCAGCTTCCTTAACAATTTTTTTAAACAGCTAAAACCAGAATATAATGTTGTCTATGTCACTTATTCAGGCACTTTTGACATTAATAAAATGCTGTTAGAGCTTCAGTAAGACTGACAGGGTTTTTTTTGGTAACAAAACCAAAAGAAGAAAAAGAATTGTTCCTTCATTTTTACAGCCAAGACCTCTCATACAAGTATAATTCAAGAGGAAATGATATTAGAAGTTTTGCCTGAAATAACGGAGGATCAGTATGTTTTTACTAATTTAGAGAAATTCATATACTGCCTTTCCAGAGAACTACTTGAGGCGGCTCACAAGGCAAAACAATACTACAATAAAATAATGATCAAGGTTAAAGCCAACAGCAGAGAAAATTCACTAGGAGACATAAAAGCAGCATGGAAACAATATTCAACAGCATTAAATGAAACAACTCTCAGGCTAGCAGCTGGTCATAAAACACACTAAAAAAGATAGAACCCTTTTGTAAAAAGGCCGGGAAAACAGTAGTGCTTTGGCACGATGCCTTAAAGAAAGTGAAGCAGGTGCCAGGTGAGCCTCAAGGGGGAGGGCACCCTAAAGGCAAGACATAACACCACTGTAAAAGCCCTGTCTCTAGTTGCCACCTGCCTTACCTCTGCAGGCTATGGCACAGAGAGCAGTGTTTGAGAAGAGGATGTAAACTGGCAGGCTGAACAGTACAGGAAGAGACAGAACTTCAAAAAACCAGGCCCAAGCTATTTAGGGCCTTAATGGTAACCTCCAGTACTCTGAATTATGTCCGGGAATGGATACAGATAAGCAGTCAGTACAGGTCTGTCAGCAGGGGGGGTGAAACGATCCCTGTATCCAGCCTGCAACAATAGCCTGGCTGCACAATATAGACCAGTTGAAGCAGATTTGTTACAGCCTCGCTCTCTGACCCTTCTCCCTGTGGCCATTTTAATGACTCCATGGGATGGCAAGCTATAAGTGTAGAAAACCCGGTGATATGGTAGCAAGATGAAAATCACCTGGTCTGAATGGTGAGTGCTTTCCAGTGGCTCAGCCTATTTTATGGAGAGATTTGAAGTGGCCTTCATGTGATGGCTAGAACCCGGGCCTTGCTTCTTAGTGTGAGAATCCTGTTCTAACGTACACATCTACACTATGAAACCATTAGATTACAGATCTACCCAAACGGCCTTCTTGCTTGTTTGCTTAGTTAGGTGGGCTTTGATCCAACCCTATCTCAACAAGTCACGATAATGTAAAATTAGCAAAAACTGTCCAAAACCCTGAAAACAGAAATAAAATTATAAGGCTGGCTGAAGTCATTCATATCAAACATCACTTCAAGTGAGGCACAACCAGGGGTCATTTCCTGCCGAAGCGTGACAGAGCTGCGCTCCAGCAGAAAGGAGCCTGGGGCACCCCCTCGCTGCCATTCCTGGCCCGCCAAGACGTGCCAGGGAAGCCCTGCAGAGCCCCCTGCCACCTGGGGGGATTTAAATGCCTTTATTTCCCTTCCCCAGATGGGGAAGGAAGAGAAAGGCATTCCACACATGCCTGGGTTCCCTGCCCAATCCTCTCTAGGTGCCCCGCAGCCATGGGGCACCTGGAGAAAATCGGGCAGGGAACGCAGGCATGCCTGCCTCCCTGCCCTCCCCTCCTCCAGCCAGCCCACCATGGCGAGCTGGCTGGACAAAGGAAGGGGAGGCGGGCAGACATGCCCCCCCCTTTCCCCTGAGCCTCTTCACTTCTGTGGAGAGACTTGGGGGAAGGGGGGGATTTAAATGCCTGGGTTCTGTGCCCGATGTTCTCTAGGTGCCCTGCAGCCACGGGGCACCTGAAGAACATCGGGCCGCAGCGGGCTGGCTGAACAAGGGAAGGGGAGGCGGGCAGACATGCCCCCCCCTTTCCCCTGAGCCTCTCCAGTTTTGTGGAGAAACTCAAGGAAGGGGAGGATTTAAATGCCTTGCATGCCTGTCCTTTGTCAGGCTGTGTGGCATATGCAAAGAGCTATGCAAATGAGCTCCAGCACCTCTTTTTCTAGGAAAGGACCCGTGGGCACAACCAAGAACTTTGGTCAGGGTAGGCCATGTTTGGGTTGCAGACTCTAAGGTTGGCAGCTGATAAGTCAAACCAGTCTGTCCATAAGTGTTTAAAAGGACAGACTTTTCTTGATTACTATCTCAGAAGCTATGCATATGAATTGACAGATGTGTGGAGACCACTGCTGAATATTTCCTGTGGAGGCTATCTCCACAAATAAAGCCACGTATTTGTACCTATTTGCTCTGTCTGATTGTAACCACAACTTAAGTTAACACTGATACAGACCCAGAAGGCTTTTCTGCAAGACAGATGGTTATGAATCATTGCCTCATCAACTGAAGTAATTTAAAGGAACCTTCATGAGGTGGAAGACATAAATATAGGCAGGGATCATTTAGTGGTAAAAGAGGTGTAGGATCTCATTAGCATAACTTATTTGCATATGCCACACCCCCTGACATCACCGGAAGTGTGTCAGAAGGCAACACCCACCACTTAGGCTCCACCCCAAAAATCTCCAGGTATTTCTCAACTCAGATTCAAACCTGGGTCTCCCAAATCCTCGTCTGGAACACTAACCACTACACAACACTTCATGGGGCAGTGGCTGTTGAGCAGTAGCAAGCAGCTGGGCCTGTATGAGTTATGCAAGTTGCATGGTGTCAAGTTATCCAGTGGGTGCTGTCAGGCCTGACATGCTCTCTCCCCCTACATTTTACTGACAGAAACAAATGCTTGAAGGCTGGAAATACTGCTGTGGCTGACAAACTATGGCCACTGAGAGAATTCCTTTCATATAGCTACAGGTGCCGCTTCTATTATGGGTGAGGGTTGACCCAATGTATTTTCAGCTGCCATCGATGATGGAGGGCAGTTGGCCAGGTACTTCCCTACTGGTCCGAATCTTCCACAGCTAACAATGTTTTCTCATGAAGCTGTTTTTGGCTGACAAAATCAAAGTATAAATCAATCATAATAAATCTATTTAATTCTTGACATGGCCAAATTTGTGGATAGTTGGATCCATAAACAGAGACAGAGGTTTCTACAAAAACTCTGAAATTAAAAACATTGTTGTTGTTGTTGTTGTTGTTAGCCATTCAGTCATGTTCGAATTGCCAAAATATTTTGATCTTGTCAGCCAAAAACATTTTAATGAGAAAACATTCTTAACTGAGGAAGATCTGGGCCGTATCAGGGACTGTCTCCATAGGGTCTCCATAGGGTATAATGATCCTCCCTAGTTGCAGGGGTGGGTGGTGGGTGGCAGGCTCCCATTCAATGAAGGGAGTGTGCCACCACTGCGGCGTGACTCCAGAGAGGGGGGATTTAAACTTTAAACCCCCTCAGTCTTTGGAGTCGCTCTGCAGAGGCGGCACGTTCCTTTCAGATGTTTCTGCCTGGCAGCAGGGCCAGCGCTGGCCCTGCTGTCATGCAGAAGCTTCTGCTGGGTTCCCTTTCTGCCCCCCCCTTCCCTTCACCCTGCTTGGAGGTGAGGCGATGGGAAAGGAGGGGGGGGGGGAGGAATGGATCCCAGGCGCTTCTGCATGACAGCGGGGCCAGCGCTGGCCCTTCTGTCAGGCAGAAGCAGCCCTGGATTTCCTTTCTCCGCCCCCCCCCTTTCCCTTCGCCCCGCTTGGAGGTGAGGCGAAGGGAAAGGAGGGGGAGAGGTGTTTATTTGTTACTCCCAGAACACCGTTCCTGCTCAAAATGACCCCTGAATATAGGAATGAAGACCTAAAAAGGTAGGGATGCCAGTCTCCAGGTATGACCTGGGGATCCCCTGGAATTGCAGCTCATCTCCAGACTACAGATATCAGTTCCTCTGGAAAAAATGGTTGCTTTGAAGGGTGGACTCTACAGCATTGTACCCCACTGAGGTCCCTGTCCTCCCCAGGCTCTATCCCCAAATCTCCAGGAGTTTCCCAACCTGGATCTGGCAACTCTGCCCCTGCATCCCCTGCTGGTAGCCAGGGGGGACCTGGCAACACTAGGTGATCATTATGATAACCCTATTCAGTAGTATAAAAGAAAGAATAGTACCACTTTCTGAATGTTGATTTCCACATATCTCATAATATCATCAACATTTATTATGATCAAGAGATCAGTCATCAACAATTTAACAGCACAGTTTACATACAAATGTAAAATTAATACACAGAGATTAAAATTCATAGACTCATTGTAAGAACACATTTCAACAAAATGCAGGGTTACCTCTTGACACAGGCTTCAATCATATCACTGGCCATAAGTTTAAGTCTCTGCTCTAAGTGGTGGGAAAATTCTGGTTCCGGCCAATGAAGATCAAAGACAAACATCTGTAGTGCATCAAGTTTCCAAAACAGATCTTCCGATGTTGCTGATCCATTACTGTGAAATTATTTAAAAACTGCTTGTAATATTCAAATAAAGAGCAATAAATAAAACAGAACTCCCTCCCCTCTTACCCCAGTTACAATTCTCAGTACTTCAGGTCTGAAGTCACAATCATCATGCTTTGACTATTGGACAGTCCTACCTTGCTTTTAGCCGCTGAACAAAGGAAGCACCATTTTGAATCTTTATTGAGTTTGCATAGTTCTGCCACTATAACTTGCCCACTGTGGATGTCCTCATCTAAAACTTATATAAATACCACCCATTCTCACAGTAGAAGAATTTGGAGGAGGAGGAGGAAGACGACAACGACAACTCATTCACTAGGAGTCTCAGAGCGACTTACAATCTCCTTCCCTTCCTCTCTCCACAATGTACACCCTGTGAGGTAGGTGGGGCTGAGAGAGCTCTGAGAGAACTGCTCTTGAGAGAACTGTGACTGACCCAAAGTCAGTCTGGCTGCATGTGGAGGAGTGGGGAATCAAACTTGGTTCTCCAGATTAGAGCCTGCCACTCTTAACCACAACACCAAACTGGCTCTTAGTTCCTTGAAGACTATGCACATTTCTTCTCCAGCATTGAAGTACATATCCATCTAGATTTCTTTTGTTAAAATATCAGCTTCAACATCTCTGTTCCTACCTCGCCCACAGAATCACAGAGTTGGAAGGAGCCATACAGGTCACCTAGTCTAACCTCCTGCTCCATGCAGGATCAGCCTAAAGCAACCCTGACAAGTGTTTGTCCAGCTGATGCTTGAAGACTGCAAGTGAGGGGAAGCTTACCACCTCTCTGGCAGCTGATTCCACTGATGAACTACTCTTACTGTAAAAATGTTTCCTAATATCTCCCCAGTACCTTTCTCCGTGTAATTTAAATCCATTATTGAGAGTCCTATCATCTGTTGCCAACAGGAACTCCTCCCTGCCCTCCTCTAAAGGATAGCCTTTCAAATACTTAAAGAGAGCAATCGTCCCCCCTTAACTTCCCTCCTTGTTGCTGTCTTCTGCACCTGCTCTATTCCGTCCACATCCTTGTGGAAGTGAGGCCTCCAGAACTGCACACAGTACTCCAGGTATGGCCTGACCAATGTAGTATACAACAGGACTATGACATCTTGTGATTACGATGTTATGCCTGTGTTGATAACACTCAGAGGATGCGCACCAGAAAAATGGGGGGGGGGGAAGTGAGGCTATTTCCTCCGGAGGAAATAGACCCGCAGTTGCATGATCACACCTCCCTTTGAAGCTACGGGCACAGCCCGTCAGTGTGTGATCAGACGCAACTGCGGGTGAACCTCTTTTTTTTTTGGTACCGTTTGTTTCCCATGCGCTTAAACAAGGAATCAATGAACCGCACTGAGGGCTCCCTATTGTATGGCGAGGGAAAAAGAATGTGATTTCTGACACTTTCTCCTTGAGATACATGACAGCTGTCACTGTTCCTTCAAGAGTTTAATCATAATAGATCCAGATCCTGGTATGTAACCTAGAATCATCTGATTAGAGAGACTTGTAGCAGAACATATATATTTTATAATTGCACTTTTTGTATATGAAGCCATATTAAGCAAAAGTATTATTAAAAAGCCTCTGTAGATGGAATTAGGATATAATAGAAATGGAATGCGTAAGCTGCAAGGACGCCGAGAGCACGTTTAATGTGATTCATACCCCTTATCAGCAAGCCCTCCATATGCAGGTCAGAAAGGAACCCAATGTTCTCTAAGGTTCCCAGTGTCCTGGGGTCCAGATAAGCAAATGCAACCACTGACATAACTGACCAGTATAAGGAGATACCAACAGTAAGGCTTAAAGTCAAATGATGCTTGTATGATGGCAACTGCTTGATATCAATTAGAAATTCTTCAATGTGTAAACTATATGTGATGTCATTTGGGGTTTAAGACCTTCTGCCCTTCCTGGTTATGGCAGAATACAGTTTTGGAATTGCTGATGTGCTAAGGTGCTCAGCCCTGTATTCCCTGTTTTGAATTCATTAAACAGATATTCATCTAACTCGCTGGACTCCAACTGTGTAATTCCAATTCGGCCAAGGGGTCACACAGGGCATGGATTTGTGCATCACTATGGAGTTTGTTATGATGCACACTGCGAAGGGGGAAAAAACCAACGGCACAGAGTCAGTATGGCCTGATCAGACCATCCCGATGGCATGAAAGCGTGCTGGAGCAATCAGACAGGGGAAAGTCTGTCCATGGCCCATAGCAACCCGTTTACTACTGGATTTTTCCCAATGTCTTTTAACTCTGCTTCTGTGGTGGAGCAGAATGGGTTACTGACAGCTGCGGGGCGCTTCCCAGATGTTGTTGTCTGATTGGGCCCTTTAAATCCACCTGGCATTCATGCCTATGTAGGGTCTAATTGTGCGTATGATCGTAGCCCAGGACCACATTGGCCTTTTTTGCTGCTGCATCACACTGACTACTCATACTTAGCTTACAGTCCACCCGTACCCCAAGTTCTTGTTCACACACACTGCTACTCAGAAGTGTGCCCCACATCCAGTATGCGTGCTTCTCATTTTTGATTCCCAGATTGAGAACTCTGATTTATCCTTGTTGAATTGCACCTTGTTCACATCACACCCACACCCTTTGTAGCTAGGGCTCAGTGCTATTATCTTCAAAATTAAATTGAGGATTTTCACATAAAATAATGTATTTCAGAAGCACCTTGTGAGACAAGAGAGAGAGAGAGAGAGACAGACAGACAGACAGACAGACTGGTCCAAGTTTGTTCCATGGGCTTCATGGCATAGGGAGGATTTTAACCTAGGTCTCTCCTATCCAGTGTTTTTTTTTTTTTTTTTAAGGTGCTGGTACTCATAAGACTGCACTGATTTCTACCAATTCCAATCTCTGGATTTGGGAGAACCCACCACCACCACGGTTCTGCTACTCAGTACTGATGAGTACCACCACAAAAAAAGCCCTGCCCCATCCTAGTCCAACACTCTGATTCTTGCAGATTCACTTATTGTTTGGATAAGCTTTCATATTGATTCACAAGCACATGCCTGACTGAGTGACTTGAAACTGGAGGTATATGCAGCTTCCATTAACTGCAAAGGCTGTTCCATGTAAACAAGTCAGCACTGGATGTTGTAGTCATCAAGAAATGTATATATTGTGTGGACTCAGTCCCAAATTCCCACTTGCTGTAAACTAACTCCAGAACTGATCAAATTACCCCAAGGAAAGCACACAGGATTGTTTCTCGCCTCCAGAGTTTCATGGATATCTTTCACAAATGTCAGAGCAGTCTTTTCGGATCAGGTCCACAGTACATCCAGTCCAGCATCCTGTTTCACACAACGGCCAACCAGATGCCACGGGATGGCCTAGAAGCAGGAACTAGGGACCAAGGCCTCTCCCTGTCATTGTTGTTCCCCCCCCCCTCCCAACAACTGATATTCAGAGGGTTACTGTCTCTGAATAAGCCAATCTCTCTCTTTTTCTGGGGAGCTGATATGAGTAGCAGATCTGCTGTCCTGCAGGAGTTCCCCATTGCCTCCATTTTGTGCTATACCGGTATATTTGTAAATAAAGCAAATATTGCTGAAACACTGTAAGTCTCTTGTTCCTCCAAAGGGAACCAATCCAGGCAAAGAGCTACCCCTGGAACTTCTCACCACTCAGAAAAATGGAGCGTGTATAACAGCTTCTTGAAACATTTAAGAAATACAGCAATGAATCTCTCTTCTGTGTATATGATACAAAGTCAATATTCCCATTGGTTCTTTCAGGTGAGAGGGGGGGAAAAGAACAAACTCAGCAGAACACAAAAAAGGAAAGCTATGGCAACATGAAGAAGTAATATGCTCCTAATAGTGCAATTAAGCAGAAATTTGCCTTTAAATGGATTGGATCCAGCAGTAATTTCTGCCTGCAGAAGGGACTCCTATCAGTAGAATGAGACTTTCTTACGCACTGCAGCCTCAAATGTTCCTCCAAATCTTACTCCTGGGAGACAGGGGACACCCAGGAACACCATTAGGAGTTGGAGGTCTGCTGCGGGAAATGGAGAATCTGTGAAATTTGCTCCCCACTTCCATTAGTGGAAAACTATTGTTGCATTCTACCCCCTACCTTCAACTGTGTGAGTAAAATCTTTCTGAGATGGGAGTTTTAATATGATAGTACTGTAATTGTTTGTGGAAGCTGTACATAATTTGCGATGAAGCCCGATTTCTTTCAAAATAAAACAGATCATAAATGTGACTCACACTTTTTGATAACTTTTAACCCTTTCCTGTTTCCTCAAAAGCTTGTCCATTCATAATGCAGAACAATGAACGAAGGGTAAAGCAATGTGCCCTACAGAGCCTCAGAAAAGGCAGTTTATCCTGACCTCCCTCCCAGGAGCTCAGGGTGGTATACATGGTTCTCTCTTCCTCCATTTAGCCTCTCCTGTGGTAGGGTTAGGCTGAGAGAGTATGACTGACCCAAAGTCACTCAGTGAGTTACAGGGATGAGCGGGGACTTGAACCCAGATTTCCTCCCAGTCCTAGTCTGAATTACTAAGCACTAATACCACACTGACTTCGCTTAACTCATATGGTTCCCATGCAGACACCATTCCTAACACAGGCTATTTAATGCATTATTATTGAGGAAGCAGGGGCTACAAAAGATACTCATTTTAACCCTTTTATCCAGTGCTTCATGAAACACTCACTCGTTCTTCAAAATCTCCTCTCCACACATGGCCAGTGCCTTGTCTTGTAAGCATGAACTCCCTAAAAGGTAAAGGTTCCCTTGCTTGAAAGCCAGTCGAATCCGACTCTAGGGTTGCGGTGCTCATCTCCGTTTCAAAGCCGAAGAGCCAGCGTTGTCCAAAGACGTTTCCGCGGTCATGTGGCCGTCATGACTAAACATCAAGGCGCACAGAACACTGTTACCTTCCCACCGAAGTGGTACCTATTTATCTACTTGCAATTTCTTGCTTTCGAACTGCTAGGTTGGCAGGAGCTGGAACTAGAGATGGGAGCTCGCTCCATCATGCGGCACCCGGGTGTCGAACTGCTGAACTACTGACCTTCCACAGCCTGCAGTTCAGCGTCTTAACCACTTGAGCCACCGCAGCTCCTATGAACTCCCCACCATCTGTTGAAATACTGGCTTGGGCCCTAAGTCTTGCTTCTGCTTGTACTGCACCCTTTTTTGTGGCACAGGCAGTCAGTGTTCCTTCTAAGCTGATTTAGTGTGAGCTAGCTCAGTTTTTTAGCCTCTGGCTCTCACATTTTTGTCTTAGCTCAGAAAGGATGGCTCCAGAGCAAGCTAATTTATGCAGCAGGCAAATCGCTTGCTCACAACTTTAATGCCAGTAGCTCACAAAGTAGAATTTTTGCTCACAAGACTCCATAGCTTAGAGGGAGCATTGCAGGCAGTCCTCCACTGTGGAACATGTTCCTCTGCACTAGGAGCTTCCATTCATGCAAGACCAGCAGCTTTGAATTAGTCAAAAAGCTCTGAGTGCCAGAGGCAATTGCTGCACAGTGGATGACTACCTCAGCCAGGGACAAAGATGGGCATAAAGAGAGGCTAGGTTTAGGATGTTATTCTGCACTTCTTGGGACTCTGTACTTTTAATCCAATTCAAACCCCACTAGAATTTTAGTGTGCATCTCACCTACAACCTTACACGAATACGTTCCTGATAACTCAAAGCAAGCCTCAGACCAAATACTTTGGCTGTTGTTGTTTAGAACTGCTAAAGTGAACAGTGAAGGGAAATAAATGAGTATCTTTCAGGGAGAACTCCTATCGTGGCTAATTAAATGCTCTTACCTTCCTCCCCAACACATTGTTCCAACTCCCTCCAGCTTCCAGTGTGTTTTCCTTAGACAACTCTGAACATAATTTAGCACGCTTTTCATGTCTAGCCAAGATGTCCTCTGAGTTAACCTCTCAAGGGACCAATCAAGCAGAACACTGAATACTACACAGGGCATTTTGCTCTCATAATACCTCCTCAGTCTTAATGCACAGTGCCCCAAATGTACCATTAAAGTGGAGGACCAGCAAAAACAACTGAAAACAAAGTAATGATGTTCCTGAGACTATAATGATAGATAAGTGCACACGTTTACTGTTTCTAACCACACAAAGGAAAAAAAAAATCCATTGTGTGTGAGCAGGAATGCCAACAGGGAAGAAATACTGGAAATAGCCCATGTACAGAAACATAAGCCTCATGGCAGATTTAACCCAAAATAAAACCATATATGTGATCCTGATAGAGTGAGAAATCTCACCCTGAGTAAGAACAGGTGCAGTTCACCAAAGCACATTTAACCATTTGTTGATTACAGCCAGATTAAAATCTTCATTTAATTGCTTCAAGCAATCTAGAAGTTGCTAAAAAATCCATACATTCTTGAGTTGGAACACCCAGCAAGGTTTAATAGTTCTAAGGCAGAAACACAAGGATCTTGAAATCAACTGCTATCTTTTTATCTCAGCAAATTAGCTTTTTAATTTTTTCAATTATTTCTTATCCGCCATTCTAGTTGTCATGAGGTTTATAATTACTGACATTATAGTTAATTAATTCAGAATTAATTTTACTATTTATTTGTGGTCCAGGGTCCAATCCCAAATTCAAGGAAGTCTAGTAGCAGGCCAATAGAAAACCTCCATCAAGGAGCTACAGCCAATCAAAGTAGACAGTACTTTCATATCATTTAGACCTTAGTTTTGCAAATCTCTTCAAAAGGCAAAGCCATTACATTGCTTTCCTCTGATGAGAGGGGGAAAATTTTTATGTACAACTTCCTCTTTAGCAAATTTAAAATCTTTTTTGGGGTTTTGGGGGCTGTATGGTATTCATTTTTTTAAATAAAAAGGGTATCTTTGTTAAATATGCAACTGCATGTGTGCTTGATATTTGCAATGCTGAAGATTAGCTAGCAGTTTAATGGATATCACTTTTTATGTGACAGAAAAAAAATCAAACAAATTAAGTGAGACTGAATTCATTCCATAGTAACATTGAGAAAGGTCTCAGTAATTTGGTTTGTAATCCGGTTGGTCTGACGTTTTATCTGAACTATCTGACGCACATTCAGCTACTTTGAACCAAATTCTTCCTGTGTGCAAAATGGAGGGTGGTTGGAGACTACCTATGGAAATGGTCACATTGAATCCAAAACAGTACTTTGATTTTACTGCCTCATCAGTAAATGATGTGAATACGTCCTTGTCAAGAAAAGCTTCCATCACCGACTCAGCTTATATACACTCTGCCTTTGAACACATAAAATGTCAATCAGCACATACTCTGCATAGTTATGGCACAACTAGATGCTCAACGGCAAACATTGCCATTACTGATGTTTCTAGATAGCTTTCAAAGGCAGGCTCCTATGTAAAGTACATTACAGTAATCTAAATTGCACGTGATCAGAGAATGGACTGCTGTGGCCAGATCGTACTTGCTGAGGAATGACTCTAGCTGGTGTATCAGCAAAAGCTGATAGGTGCTGCATGAAAAACATCAGTCGGGTTAACAAGGGTGTTTTAGCCCCAAACCCAGGTCTGAATCTAGACTGAAATAGGTCTAAATAATTTATCTCCTCCAAGATCCCTTGAAGGTGTGTTACAATTACCTGCTTGAGCACCTTGCCAAAATAGGAATGGTGGTTGCTGGGTAGTAACTATTAAGGCCATTTTCAGGAGGGATCTCATGACTGTTTTTTCAAAGCAATCAAAACACTTTCCAACAGTGGTATTTAAAAGTTCACAGACCTACGTGGCAAACCTGACTCAGCTAGATATCAGCCACAAGGCTGAGGCCTAGGTATGGTGGATCACGCCTTTAAGCAGCTTTTCTACTTTATTAGGCCTTATCAATTGAAAGTCATCTATACAACTAGGACTGGTCTGTGTTCCAATAGCATCCTTATTGATCTGGACCAATCCTGGCATCTAAGTATAGAATGGTGACAACTCACAATTTAGAATATTTCCACCAGATGACACTGCACAGATGCAATGAGAAGCAGCAAGAGCCCACTTTGTCCCTGTCACCACTTCTACCAGAGAGTAGGCATGATAACATGTTCTCATCTGTATTTGGCTGCATTTACTACAAGCTGTCCTCTACTTGTGCTTTAAAAGTCCACTCAACCATTTCATTGCCCCAAGCTCCTATGGAAACCAAGGGAACTTGCGGGTTCCACATAAAGGTAGACGATGCTCCACAGACATCATATCTACTATCCATGTCATCTCTAAATTCAACAGGTCAGGGTTTTGACAGGAGCACAAACCTTGTTGAGTAAAAAATTTCCAAGCAGGCCCATAGCTACAGTGGGGCCTCTTGGAGTCCAGCCCCCCCGACTTACTGCCAAGGCCCCATGAGTTCCCATCCAGCCCAGCCCCCCCCAGATCCTTATTTTATTTTTTTGTGCTGCAGTGTACAGCCGCACCATCACCATCAATGAGCCTGCCTACTGGAGCTGAGCCTGCCTGCTGGAGTCCCACCCCTGCCCTCACCCTGCAGTCTTGCCAGCCAGCCCCGCCCTCCATTCCCACACTGCCAGATGGGATGCCGCTGGATGGGGCATGAGAAAGAAGCAAAGTACTGGAAGCAGCAGGGTGGTCAATTCAGCAGCCCCATCTCCTGGTTTTCATCCATGTTGTGAATTGCGGTGATGGCTGCTGCAGCAGTGGTAGCAACAGGGCTCCCTCCCCACCTGCCCCATGACTTTTTTAAATGCCCCCCCCCAAATCATGGCTATGCCTCTGTCCTCAAGAGACATTAGCAAGCTCTTTAGATCCCTCAGCCTCCTGGGGTGGACCATCCTAACTGCCTCCCCCATTTTGGAGGCTTCCAGCATCCATGAGTCCAGGGCTATTTTTGGGGCGAAATGCCCCGGAACGGTGTTCCGGCTGGCTTCTGAGCCTGCCCCACCCCTCTCCACCCCACCCCTGGCAGAAGAAAAAGCAGCAGCAAGCACGTAGAGCACGTGCACACACTGCTGCTCCATTGCTGCTGCTCTGCCACGCCTCCCTGCATCAAGGACTCTTCCTCAGGCAAGGTAAATGTCGGGGGAGGTGGGAGGGTGGGCAGGCAGGCAGGTGGTGGGTAGGCCCTGGGCGCCCTCCGTCTTCTCTGGGGCAGTGCCATCGAGGGAGGTGAGTGGGTGGCGCAGCCCGGCGCCGTTGAGGAAGGCGAGCGGGTGGTGGGTGGGAAGGCCCTGGCTCCCTCCTTGCAGTGTGGCCCAGTGGCCGGTGCCATTGAGGGAGACAAGTGGGTGGTGGGTGGGAAGGCCCTGGCTCCCTCCTCGCAGCGTGGCCCGGCGCCCAGCCCCATCGAGGGAGGCGAGTGGGTGGTGGGTGGGAAGGCCTTGGCTCCCTCCTCCCTCCTTGCTGGGCGCTTCACCTGCGGCACCGCCTGTGGAAGGAGACATGTTGGACCAGGTCAGGGGCTCTCCACAAATCATTTGGCAAAGGAAAGCTCCTCAGTGGAAAAAAGCACTTATGTGAGAAACAGGAGGGAGAAGGTGAGAATCTCATCAAGGAGCAAAACTCTCTCAGCAGCAACAAACTTTCCAGAGGAGACAGGACTAGAACTCACATGCTGCAGTCCATTCTTCTAACCATATACCAAAACAATTACCTGGGGGAAAGACACATCATTTGTTTATTATCTTCTTAATTGTTAAGAGGTATCTCCAAAGACCCTGCTTGAGGTAGGTTTTAACTAAAACAGTAAATAATAAAACTGCAGCTCTTCCTAGTTTTAACCTTCATTTTGTAACTGTTGGCGGTATGCTTAGTGAGGGACTGCTTTTGGGGGGCTTTAAAAAAATGTAACCAGCTGATCTCTATAAATGTAAGAAAACCTATGGTGTGGGGTTTTGTGCATGCACACAAAAGAAGTGTGCATGCACATGAAAGCTTATACCCAGAATAAAACTTTGTTGGCCAGCGGACTCAAACTTTGCTCTGTGTGCCATCTATTACAGAGTGGCATTTAAATCAGATAATAAGTTGTTGTAACTTAATACCTAAAAGCTATCAGTTAAAACAACAGTCTAATAGATATGAGAATCTGGTTAATATTCAGCACACGAGGATGGGAAAGGCTCCATTCGTGATAAATATTCCTTTGTCTCTGAAAGTGAAGATGTCCAGGGAGGGACGCCAATAAAGATCTTTCTAATCAGACTGGTTGATCTGGAGCCAAGCAATCTGTGCTGCTCCCAAGAAAAATCCGCAGGTCTGTGGGTGAACGGATTCCATTGGACTAGTCCCATAAGTATTTTCTTTATACAAAGCAGAACAGAAACTTTCCACATTTTTACCTGCACAAAGGAGGATGGATAGGAACATTCTTCCAACTATTGATGGTATCCTTCTTGAAGCACTCGATTTTTGGCAAGGCTTTTGCTGTTATGTAAAATGTTAATTTAAACTTTGTCCTTAGTTTGAGAACTGTGTCATTTTAACTTAGGAGGAGTTCAATTTCTTTCATAACAGAAGCAGACCAGAATTTTTCTGGGAAAACAGTAGTACAGGTTCTAGATAGGGTAACCCTGGGGTCCCCAATCCTTTTGAGACTGTGGGCACCTTTGGAATTCTCACACAGCGTGGTGGGCATAGCCACAAAATGGCTGCCACAGGAAGGAGAGCCAGCAACAAAATGACTGCTGCAGCTTACCTTCAGTTACACACTGAAGGTTCTTGTGCTGGTGGTGACAGCTGCTGCTAAAGCTACATTTTAAAAAAATCTGCACAGCCAATCAGATCTCCAGTAGCCATTCAGAAGCCTTGTTGGGCAAAAGCCATCCCTGGCCCCACCCACTTTCATGCACCATGTTGGGGACCCCTGCATCTGTGTAACATCCAGTTTACTGAACAAGTTTAGTGAACAAAGTGAACAAGCGCAGCCCGGCAGCATATGACAGACAGGGTCCTTGCTTTTAAAATGTACTTTTTCATGTTTGGGGGAACTTGTGCACAATTAATTCTTAATTTTAAAATAGCTAAAATAGCTAAAAGAAACTTAAAAAAATGTTTGTGTGTGTGTGTGTATGAAAACTGCAACTCCCATTGGGCTTTGTAAAAGCACACATACTTTAAATGCTGATGATCCAAAAAGATGGGCAAACATAGATTTAGATGGACTTCGAAGAGTAAGATTTTTTTTAACCCCCCCCCCCCAGCATTTATTCATTTACTGGTTTATGGGTGGGATGCCTGCTTTGCTCACTCTTTATAAAACTGACTGGCACACTACAACATGTCTTTGGTAGGAGGAGAAATTCAGTTCTTCCCATCAAGCTTTGCAAAAACATGCATGTGTGAAATGCTGCTGATTACACTGTTTTGTTCTGTCTGAATATTGTCATGAAGTAAACCACTGAACAAACTTGACCTGCTCATGAACAGCCCACAAAACAATCAGCTCCTTGCTTGTGGCTGCTGAATAGAAATTGAGCCAAACTGGAAGGCATTGTAACAGCCCTAGTTATATTTAGGGCTACCTTTCCCATAGAAATGAACAGGAAAGTAATTTGGGGAAAGATAACTTTGAATCTTACACACCTACAACAGATTGAGCTCAATGGCCACAGTTAAGGAAACATTACGCACACTTTCTCAAGGTTGTGTGATAATGTTGCTGTTATAAGAACCTGGCTTCCAGTTTGGGTAGTGACTACAAGGAGCTCATTGTGATCCTTGGGAATGTTTAGTATATTTTATCTGTTACATTTTTAAAAACTGAAAATTTTTCACAGTGCCAAGAAGTACCAAAACAAGGTAAACAGAATAAGAAGCAAAAGGTACGTGTGGCTGGATGACCACACTTCCGGTAACATGGGCGTGTGGCCTAACATGCTAATGAGCTGTGCTGTCAGAGGTGTGGCCTAATATGCTAATGAGCTACACTGTCAGGGGTGTGGCCTATTATGCTAATGAGTTCCTGCTGGGCTTTTTCTACAAAAAGAGCCCTGCATGAGTCTAACCTTCATCAGGCAATGGTTAGTCCATAACAAGGGCAGAGTGAAAAATTCCCTCATTACCAGGCCACATACCATATACTTAGAAATCAAATCAAACATATGTACAACTATAAACATTTTGACTTTTGGAACAGTCCCATAGTTGTTATTGCAGCTATGAAGTCCTAGAGCAATAATAACAAGCAAAAATAATCTGGTGGTATAAGCACAAACGGTAATGGAACCAGATCTCAATAGTGCTCGTATATCTACCACAAACACTGACTAAGCCTTAAGTATAAAAGATGAACCATAATGCCGTAAACCCATTTTCTCAGAATGTTAATGGAAAACCTTGTGACAGTAGCCCCTTTAAAAGTCCCTAATAATTGTCCTCTGCTATACTGTGTAATGCATAACTGTGGAGCTGTTCATTTAAAGTATGAAAAGCTATTCTGATCCCCTCCCTTAACAAAAAGAAAGAAGCAACTTCAGACAGCCACAATTTAATTAAGCAGGTGCTGAACTCTTATTAATGCTAGGTGTCCTATTAAAAAGAAAGAGATTGGTATAATCTCATAAAAAACACAATGAATTGTGGATACTGTTTTCAAAATTCTTTGGCACATGCAGTGGATTAGGAACAACATGCCAAAACACGAAGTGAGATCAACATTTAAAAAAACCCCAACAAACAACCCTCCAGTACAATAATTTAAAGTGTCTCCACACTACTTATTAACTAAATAAGAGCAATTATGTAATTAAGGGTGATGACTGCTAAGTGTACTACAACAAACCTTTGCCTAGTTAATTTTAAGTAACATCCTACTGAGATTTTACGTACCAAAAAGCACAACCCAATGACATTCCATGCTTGGCTTTCAACCAAAAAGCTGTAATTTCCGACCAAATGATCACAAATACCATGCAATCCAAATACAGTTGTACATGACACCAGCAAGGCCATGCAGAGCTGACATACACGCACACACACACACACTCAATGTTTAAAGATCAGTCAAAAATACACACGTGGAGTCATATAAAGAAGCCATCCAGGTTGGTGCAGAAAAACTAGGTATCTGTGGAAGATTAAGAGGCAAACTTGGAACTTTTGGAAGAGCTACATTGGGAAGACTGTTGGTGATGGTCCTGTGAAGAAATAAACAATGCAGGAGTACAATAAAAATAGATAGTAAAAAGGTCAGTTGAGGAGTACCATACACCAAATCAGGACTCAAGACATTACAGGTGAATTTGGCTTAGGCCTTCCAGAAACACTTACTTGACAGGCTGCCATGATTCTTGTTCAAGACCTCTGTGAAGGGACTGGGCAATGGATGATTCCATGAGATCAATGTAGCGGATGACCAAGGGAACAAAAATCTCTTGCAAGTGCTTGTGAAACTTTCCATTGCACAAAAGTGCTTGAAAAACAAAACACAAAAAATTGTTCTCAATTACTTCCCTAGGTTTTGTCACAAGAGGCTTAAAAGAAATTGAAATTATTCTCTGAAAAGTGCTCTACCCCATGCAGGGTTTGAAGAGCACTGATTAAATTCAGTAATCAGTATCATTTCAGAATGGTTCCACACACCATCAACACTTGTTCAACAACACTTGCTTGCAATTCTACCTTGAGGTCACCACCACAACAGCTTAATGCAATGTTTTGCAAATAGGGCTGCCAGGTCCAATCTTCTCCATGGTGGGGGGCGTACCGGGAGGGGAAGGGGCCATCCCCAACATGATAGCACCTGGTATTTTTGGCCACTGTGTGACAGAGTGTTGGACTGGATGGGCCATTGGAGTGATCCAACATTGGCTTCTCTTATGTTCTTATCACATCACACAGAGTGATGTCATCATGTCAGGGATGGAGCACCATGGACGCATGCCCCACCACTTTCCCCCAACCATTTAAAGGAAAGGTTCCCTTTAAATGGTTGGAGGGGAAGTGGGCGCTGCACGCACCTGCCCTGCAAGTGGTGAGTTCACAGCTAGCAGGGCAGGCAAAGGCGGGGCCCACCTGAAAAGAGCTGGTGCTGTGTGCACCTGTCCTACAAGTGGCAAGTTTGCTACTTGCAGGGAAGGCATGGGCGGCCCCTGCTTGAAAGCTGGCCGGCATCTGGGGGTAGCCCAAAAAATGGGGGATCCCCCGTCCCCACCTGGGTACTGACATCCCTATTTGTGAATGTGGCTTACCCATAGTCACTGATGCCTCAGTCAAAACAGACCTCAACATGAGCACTTACATATTTGGTGCAGCAAGTCTCAAGGCTGATCCGACAGCACTTTTAGAACTTAGAAGAAGAGAAGAGATTGGATTTATACCCCACCCTTCACTACCCAAAGGTGTCTCAGAGCGGCTTACAAACTCCTTTCCCTCCCCCTCCCCACAACAGACACCGTGTGACGTAGGTGGGGCTGAGAGAGCTCTTGACAGAAACTGCTCTTTTTCAAGAACAGCTCCTTATCAGCGCTACGGCTTGCCCAAGGCTATCCAGCCAGGTGCAAGTGGAGGAGTGCGGAATCAAACCCGGTTCTCCCAGATTAGAGTCCGCGCACTTAACCACTACACCAAACCACTACACCAAACATCAATTGGAGGCACGGACACTGAGAAGCAACTTACTAGGGGTGGGTTCTTGCAATTGAAGCTGTACACATGGAATCTGATGCCAGAAAGTGGTCTACATATGGTTTTCATGCAGGGGTCCCTCTCACTGAATGCATTCAGGATCAGGTGGCCATAAACATGCATGAAACAGTTCTAGAACATGGCTAAAATTCGTCTTTTTTAATTGCTAAAAATCTACTGAAGTATATTTTTTTGGATGGTAATCAAAGAAGTGTTGACAGAATATTGGGATTTTCACATTCTCCTTGCCCCAGTAGTCCTTTCTGACGCCCTGGAAAGATCATTCCTAGAGCTGGAGGACCAGTCTGGAAGACAGGCTATCCAGGTTACGGGACAACAATGAGGTGGAGGAAGACGGTGAAATTCACCTCCCTCTGTCTTGCATCAATACAGCTTTCCATTGACACATCATTGGATACAAGCCATTAACTTGGAGCTGCAGGCCACAGAATTTATCCTGATTTTGACTTTTATTCATATAGAAAAACACAATATAAAACACACCCCACGAACACCATTAGCAGTTAAGTAAAGGAAAATGTTAATTGCCATAGCACTTAGCAGAGTAATGTCTGCTTTTTATTTTCTAAGCTTTTCCAAGCCTAGGGAATCAAAAGCCTACATGATTCCAAGCCTAGGGAATCAAATCATAGGAGAAAACATTCCTTTAGTTAAAAGTCCTCACCAACTTTTAGAGGACTTTTAGTTTGAAAGTCCTCACAATCCAAAATCTACATGCTCACTTATAGTGCTACCCTTATTTTTAATCTGAGTGCTTAACAACTTTAACTCTGTGCTTTTCAGGAACCAGCAAAAAAGAAGGAAGACCTATACACAACCAAGGCATTGGTAGAATCCTTCTAATTATCATGATAAAAACAGAAGTATTGAACATCATCTGTATACTTAGTTCATGTATAACTTATTTCATGAATATTGGTGTTTTCTACAATTAACACATCCTAGGGATTAACAGTGTCTGCTACTTATGCCTTAACTTTGTAATTTTAAAGTTTAAACACATACTTTTGAGGTGCTCAAATATACCAAACAATTAATACAGATTGAACAGAGGGAATGGTTGATCCACAGCCATCCCTCACAGGGAGTACTGAAGAAAAGTAAGAAGAATAGGGCTGGCACAATGTTGCACTGCACAACCCGAAAGGAGCATCCCGGCATCTCCAACAGCCAACAAAATAGACCCTGCAGTGGAGATCACGGAGTGTAACTGGTGGACCACACAAAGTCTCTCTGGTATTTGCTAAACTGCTGCTACTGCAAGCAACTGTTTGAGGTTCTCTGGATGATCAATGCCATGCCAGGGTGGGTGGGTGGAGGTAAAATATACAAGTAACAAAAATAACAACAAAAAGCTTCAATACCCAACACTCGAATTGGATAACATATTGGGATTATTACAGTGCAATTCTATGTAGTGTTACTCCTGTCAAAACCCATCAATATCAATAGACTGTAGTAATTGTGTGTAACATTGCAGTTAGTAACACATCCCTTCTCATGACTTCTAAAATCAATTGTACAATTTATGCTTCCTTAGTATTAACATGCTGCTGTTGTAAAGTAACAGCATAGCTGATACTCAGCCATTATAAACTGAAGATTTTGCACTTGGGCTCATTAATGCCATGAGCAAAAAAAAAAAGGGCCTCCCAAGACACCTGCTCTCCAGACACCCTGGCTGTTGTTCTTATACATGTCTTTTAAGTGCCAGCGACTGTCCTGTCTCTTCCTGCCACAACATGATACTCTACACCTTCACCTCTGTATCCTTTCATTTCCCACCTCTCCCTGAACCCAGCCACTTCATTAAAATATTCTTGGCTCCCCAGCTCCCCTGGACCTTGATCCAAGACCCGAAGGGGCCAGAGCTCAGGCAATGTATACAACCCACAGACTGGCTGTTCACTCTGCCATGCCTCCTACCTATTCCTGGGTTTCTGACTAGCTGGGCTATTGTTAGCCATATTGCTCCATTATTTAATAAAAGATTGGGGAATTATGATATTAATATGCAATTGGCAAAACTATAGGATCAGACCTGTGTATACCAGAGTTAGAATTCCCAAGAACCCAGGAATAGACAAAGAGACTGGGTGGCTAAAATAAGGATTTCTTTACTAAATATTCTCAAGCGCACAAACAATAATTAAACATTCACGCACACAATGCAGACCTAAGGAAGCAGAGGTGACTGATGGCTAATGGAGGGGATATGGGGTGATACTCCCTGTCCAGATGTGCAGAGATCCATGAAGAAAGGATGGTGGCCCAAAACCCAGAGGGTTTCAGGGGTGGCCTGCCATTTTGCATCATGGCAGAAAACACACAGTCTGAGGTCATGTGTTCGCTGGGATATACCCACTGAAAGACAATGCAGACCAATGGGCGGTCCTGGGGACTGGTCTCAAGTGAAAACAATAGATTTCCTGAACCAATGATGAGTCCCAGGGGTGTGTGGCATCAGGATGGGCAAGGCCTAGACGTGACCAATGAGC
Organism: Gekko japonicus; assembly: GCF_001447785.1. NCBI lineage: Eukaryota > Metazoa > Chordata > Lepidosauria > Squamata > Gekkonidae > Gekko > Gekko japonicus. Next base: position 128,233 of record NW_015176000.1, read on the forward strand.
TTCTAGAGAGGCAGGGTCTGGATTTAACAATAGATGTTAGATGTTGTATGACTGTATGACAGGTGTTGGATGACTGTACTGGGGGTGTCCATTGTGGAACAATAGAGTGGTCTGGCGTTTCCCCTAGTGCCAGACAAAAGGAGTGATGTTTCTTAATGTGTGGCAGGGTGAACCTGAATGGCTGACCATTCACTAGACATGAAGAGATAATGTTTACCTTGATAGGTCTGGCATAGGTGTAAGAATGCAGATATCTTAGACAACTATATGGAGACAGGGATGAGAAGATTATTCCAAAGATACTTCCTGACATGGGTGGAACAGGAGATGGGGGTGGAAATATGCAACACACTTCATTCATGACAATAGCACAGATCAGAGGTTTTTGTATCTGCCTGCCTGTACATTTGATAGTCAAAAGAGTAGCCATTTTGTCAGCAGAAGATGCCTAAGGCAAGGGCAGGCACTTGCCCTTTCTTAGTCCTTTTTGGACTAAGCTGACAGGAGAAAAGAGTGGGAGGGGGATTGCTTGCATGGGGAATGCTTGGCCCTGCAGCCAGCCTGAAGAATTCTTTTGCCTGAGCCAAGATATGGTTCTCCTAGCCTCCCAGCAAAAAGCCACTGTTTAAACCAAGCCTGGCTTCATAGGGCACTGCTTGTGGGGGTTCAGAGGTTGTTTTGGGGGGTGTCTCTCTTGGGAAAGACCACCCCAGGTTCAGTGCTGAGAATGCTGGCAACACTATGCTACAGCCTCTGTGAAATATAACCTTTATGGATATGTTAACTATCCTGCACTGAACTTGAGGACTTTTGTGTGTGTTTAAATATGTTATTTCTAGGCACTGTAAAAACAGACTGTAGCATGCATGATGAGCTCAACATACAAGTTTCTCTTGCCAATTAAGAAAAATCTGCTATCAGATGAAGTGAACCAAGAGCAAAATGAGTTTATGAGATGGATAAGGGCTGGGGCACAATTGGGAACAAGTGGGATGTGGCGCAGGGGGAATAAACTTCCCACTGCTGGACGTGCATTTGCTCTATTTTTATTAGAATCTGCATAAAATGAGAGAGAGATGATTTCTGATTTCCCTTCAAGCTACAGACCACTGTGTCATAACCCACTTTGTTCCTGGGTGGACTCCAGACCAGCTTTTTAGAGCTACTGGGTGCTTGGGGTGGAGGGGGAGGAGACCTCTGTGCTCTGTCTGAGGTAAAATCTGTAGCTCTCCCTCTTACCTGATCAGTGTAACAGACAGACAGCACAAAGTAAAAGTTCCACTGTAACCAATCTGTAGATGTCTCAGCTTTTTGAACTGTTTGCTGAAATGCCCTCTTGTAATCCCCAGCTCAAAGGAAATTGCTTAATCAAACCTTATGGGCCAGATGGCAGGTGTTGCTATTCAGATGCTACAGAAGGGGAAATAGAAAGGAGATAGAGACTATGCAAATGCTGCAGACACAACTAAGACTGTTACATTATAAAAAGCAAAGCAGTCTACACACTTACTACATTTCTTCCTCCCCATTACACATTCAGTATTATCAAAAGAGTAGAGGGATGCTTCCCATCCTGACAGAAGAACAGCTAGGATTTGAATTTCCTACACTAAGGACACGGAAGATGTAAAATACTTATGTGGGCTGACTCATCTCTAGGCAGATTCTTTTTTTACTTAGGGTACTGCTTGGGGGTTTGTTTTTTTTGGAGAATACTTGGGTTTAGAAACTATGTTCCATTAAAGGCAGAGCTCTTAGCACTTACTCTGCTTCTACTGCACGAAGCTTAAAACTGGCACCAGCAGCTGCCAGAATAGCAAAGGATAAGAAAAGCTACTGAGAGAGCCCCAGTATCTCTATTTCTACTACCTAACTATCAGCAGATCAGCAGCACCAACTTTAAAACCCAAGCACTTCAGGAACTTTTTGGTCTGTGGGTGAGAGAAGATAAGAGTGGTCATCCACTGTTGGATGATTAGTGGAAATGGCAGCTGAGTACACCTTTAACGAGGCACAACTAAGGCCCAAGTCCAAACGGGACAACAAGAAACCAAAGACCACCGCTAAGTCCGACGGAGGCGATGGTAATCCTAACAAACTGAGATAAGAATTTTATCCACTTCACAGCATAAGAAGCTCGTGTAGACAGCTTGCGACAGTTCAATAAGACATGGTCTATCCTGTCTCTGAGCATTAAAAAAGGATCCTCCATGCTGTGAACTTGAGGTTTGTGATGTAGAACTTGAGTACATCGTGATGTAGTACCTGCCCCATCTGAGCAAGGAAAAGATCCGGTGCTGGAGGAAAGTGGGTAAAGGAGCCCTTGGATAGGTGGAGCAGAGTAGGGAACCAGTGTTGTCGGGGCCACCAAAGAGTCACTAGAATACATTGCGGTCTTTCTCTCGTGATCTTGATGATTACTTTGGAGAGTAGAAGAATTGGAGGGAAGAGGAACACATGCCTGTGTGACCATTGGAAGAGAAGACCATCCCCCAGGAACAGTGGGTCCGCCTCCGCACTGGAACAGAACAGACGACATTTATTGTTCTGGCGTGTTGCAAACACGTCCACATCTGGGTGACCCCATTTGTGAAATAATGGCTGGAGGTAAGTCCAGTTGAGTTCCCACTCATGCCACGATGGACCTCCTCTGCTCAGGAAATCCGCCTGCATGTTCAAAGACCCCGGCAGATAGGCAGCTCTCAGAAAGGTGTCCTATGACTGACATTTGTCCCCGATTTCTAGGGCCAGATGACACAGTCCCCTGGATATCGTGCCTCCCTGCGGGTTGATTTAACAAAGGGCTGTGGTGTCGTTGGTGAGAACGGTGATCAACTGATGAGTCACTATGTGGCGGAAAGATCTGAGAGTGTATTGGATAGCCCACAGTTCCAGGAAATTGATGTGGTGGTGGGCTACATGAGGTTCCCATCAAGCCCCTACACAAATTCTCTTGAGATGTGCACCCCATCCCCAAAGGGACGCATCTGTGGTCACTGTCAGTGTGGAGGTTGAAGGGTGGAATGGTGCTCCCGCTAGGAGATTCTACAGACTATTCCACCAGAGTAGGGAGTCTAATACGTTTGAGGGGAAGATGAACTTTTGAGATTGAGGTCGTCATTGTGGATGGAATTTCCAAACAAACCACAGTTCCAGTGGCCGCATCCGGAGCCTGGCAAAGACCATTACTGTGGTGGTGACCACCATCAGCCCCAACAATTGCTGGATTTGCCTCGCAGAGGCATTTCCCTTTCAACGAAAGAGATCCATGAGATCAACAATGTCCCTTGCCTTTTGGGGAGGAAGAAACACTTTGCATACGGTGGAGTCCAGGATCGCTCCTATAAACTGCACTCGTGTGGAAGGAAGTAACATTGATATTTTGAGATTCACCTTGAGACCCGAGGTTTCCAGGGTGGTCAAGGTCAGGTTAATGTAGCTGAGCAGAGAGGTCTCGGAATCTGCCACCAGCAACCAGTCATCAATATATGGGAATATTTGGATGCCTTTCAAATGAAGGTATGCTACGATGACCACCATCACCTTTGTAAAGACTCGAGGTGCCGTGGACAAGCCAAAAGGAAGGGCCTTGTATTGGAAATGCCTGTTTCCTACTGCGAACTGCAGAAACATCCTGTGGGTTGGATGAATGGACACATGGAAATATGTGTCTTGGAGATCCAAGGTCACCATCCATACTGCCCAGTTCAGGAGTGGGAGGACGTTTTGCAAAGTTGTCATCCTGAATTTCTTGTACGTGGTGAAGTGATTTAGGTTTCTGAGGTCCATAATGGGGTGGAGGCCTCCGTCCTTTTTTGGGACCGAGAAGTAACGTGAATAGAAACCTGTTTGATGTTGGGCTACAGGCACCAATTCTATGGCGTCTTTTTGGAGGAGGTTCTGAATCTCTGCTAAAAGCGTGTCCGAGGACGGGGTGACTACGAAAGTGGCAGCCATAGGGATCTGAAAAAACTCTATAAGGTATCCCTACTTGATGATTGAGAGGACCCATTGGTCTGATGTTATATGCTGCCAAGTGGGTAAGTAGGGAGACAGGCGAGTGGGGGACATTGGAAAAAGGCTGGAGTCAAAGATTCTGTTTAGGAACCTTTGGAGCCTTTGCTCTAGATAGAGAGGCGGATGAGAACTTAGGTTTTCCCCCATATGGGCGTGAAGAGCTGCTAGGGGATCTTTGCCATTGTAGCTCAGGTGAGGATTTAGATGAGGGTCTGTGAGACCACTGCTTATTCCAAGGTTTCCCTTTGCTATGCTTAGGGATCGATGTGACCCCCAAGTTGCAAGACGTTTTGATGCTCTTATCAAGCTCTTGTAACACCATATCAGTAGTGCAGCTAAAGAGTCCATCACCTTCGAAGGGAAGGTCCTCTACAGTAGCCTTGGTGTCCTGTTGTAGTGCCGTGGATCATAGCCATGCATGGCGCCAAGGGCAATAGATGAGGTGAGGGTCTTGGCTGCAATATCTAGCGTGTGTTTGGAAGCATTGAGTTGGTGTTTTGCGAAAAGCATGCCCTCCTTCTGGATTCATCTAGCTTGACGGTTGAGGTCGTCCAGGAGAGCAGCAATAAATTCGGACACCTGTTCCCAAAGGGCATACTGATATCGTCCCATACAGGCAGTGTAGTTGGAGGTTTTGATGACCAATGCTCCCGTGGTGTAGAATTTTCTACCGAAGGAGTCTAGTTTCCTACCCTCCTTGTCAGAAGGTGTGGAATGGCTGTGCTTGCCTTTGGCTGAGGAAGTCACAACCACGGAGTTCGGTTTGGGGTGGATGAACAGAAATTCCGCTCCTGTCTCCTGCACCTTATACATATGATTCATCCGTTTGCTGGAAATAGGGATGAAAGAAGGATGCGACCAGGGAGCCTTAGCCGCCTACAAGAGGACCAAAGTCATGGGAAGAGTGACGGCTGTCGAGATATCCATCTGAACGATGTCAAAAACCAAATCTGTCACTGCTGGAGGTGGTTGGACAGTTGACAGGGCCAGTGTATTGGCCATTCGCTTAAAAAAGTCCCCATAAGACTTGACATCTTCAGAAGAGGATATCAGGAGATCATCTCCTACTTGTTGAGGTAGAGAAGGTTCCACTGGAGGATGTGGATTTTCATCACCAGATTGTGATGAATCGGAGGACCTGGAATGATTAGAGGGTTCAGAAAATGACATTTGGAGGATTGGTGTCAATGGTGTCGGCTCCGATGGTTCTTTAAACTTTGTCGATGCCAATGATTGTGGGTTATGAAGTTTGGCTATCAGCTGTGATAGTTCTGACCTCTGGCATCAAGGGAGGGTCTCGATATCGAGAGAGTCGGGATGAAGAAGACGTGATGGACGTGGGGGGAAGCCATGACATGCCTCCTGGAAATGGATAGGCCCCATACATGTACTGCCACTAGCATTGATCCCAAGTGGGAGGAGGGGGATGGAAAGATCCCGTAGGTCGATCCCGATTGACAGGTCCATGCAGAGAAGGGAAGATAGAGGCATTCGCCCCATGCTCCGAGTGTAAGCTCTCGACAGTGGGGGAGCGGGGGACCTGGGTTAAGTCCATGTCTTGCTAAGAGTCTGTGGATTGGATGGGGTGTAGCAAAGGTGAATGAGGTGCACCTTGTGGCTGCCCAAGGCCAGATAAATCAAGCGAAGCGGCTCCTGAGGACATCACTCCCGCAGCCCGGCGAGGAGTTGATGGGGTCTTGGTGGGAGAGCCTTTTTTATGCTTCTTATGTTTGATAGGCCGATCGTCCTTGCCTTCCCTGCATTTTTTAGAGGGAGTATGGGCTTCGGACTGAGGTGCTGGAATCAGGCGTTTCAGCACCAATCTATCAGCGTCAACATGGGCCGATGTCAGAGACAGTGCAGCCATCGATCCCGATGCAGGAGTTGACATCGAGGCATGCCCTGATGTATCTTGTGATGAAGCCATCGGTGAAAGAGCTAATTCCAACAACGCCACACGAAGTCTGGCCGCCCGATTCTTCCTGGTTTGTTTGGAGAATTTAGAGCAGTGGACACAAGAGTCTACTCTGTGCGATTCCCCCAGACACAGAAGGAAAAGGGAGTGTCTGTCGGGGTAGGTCGGAGGGAGGAGCAGAGGAGATCTGCCGAAGCAGAGATTTTAAGTCCAAAAGGAGACTAGCTAACTACAAAAGACTACTTTCCTAACTAATAATCCAAGAAAGGAGAGAAGAGACCTGAAGGCCAAAGTTTTACCGACTGAAGCGGAGAAGATCCTACCAACGCGGTGGTCAGAAGAGAACTGGCGGGATCATCATGCCTCTCCCCTAGTCATGCGCACTGGAGCCCGGCACATGACTGGGGAGCAGGCGCGAAAATCCCTTTTGCTTTCCATTATACCGATCGGGGTCGGCGCAGGTGCACTATATTCCAGAGGTATGATGCACAGAGACCACGAAGAAGATCAGGTATTTCTAGAGCCCCAAGCTTTGGCATGTAGAATTGGTCTTGTTTAAGAGTGGGTGCTAAATAATTTAGGATCATGTTAAACAGTAGTGGAGCCATCAGTTATCCAGATTGCAAAATAAATTTCCTTGTTAATTGCCCCTCTGGCCCACATCTGACCTATGCTGTACAGAGACTGTATCAGTCACAGCAATCTACAATCGATCATGGTTTTCCGAAGTTTTTGCCAAAGACATGCCCTGGGATTGAATCGAATGCAGATTTCAAATCCATGAAGTCCACACATAACTTTCCCCTAGCACAGAAAGTATATATTTTTCGCTAAGTGGCTTAGAATGATGCAGTGATCAGTGGCTGAGGCTCCCTGTTGGAATGCTGCTTGCTCTGTTCCCAGAACTGATTCTGAGTAAATCCAGACAATTAGGTTATAATACAAGTAAGGTGCATATAATTTACTGATCACTGACAACAGGCTAGTTGGTTGGTAATTACTTGGATCTGTTCGTTCACCTTTCTTAAATATATGAACAATAAGAGCATGTTTCCAATGTTCTGGGATTTTACCTATCAAGTTGATTCTGGTGAACAGAGGTGCTAATAAGGAACTCTACCACTGAGGGTTGCTCTTGAGTATTTCAGCTGGTATTAGGTATATCCCTAGGGCTTTGCTCGGTTTCAGGATCGATACTTCTTTAGATGACACTGGTGGCCATTTAGGTATGCTATGTTCCTCTTCTATAACAACCCCAGAGTTAGCTACTTGTTTGGTAAATATATTACACAAATAAGTTTTCCATATGTCAGCTGAGATACCAGAGTTCAATAGGACATGTATATTGAGACCATCTGACACAAGTTCCCAAAAGACTCTGGTATCATTATTCTTAGAGACCTCAATTAGTCTCTCTTAACATTTTACTTGGAATTTATATTTCTTCTTCATAATTATTAACTAGTATAGTTTTTCAAGTCCAGAAACTCTATCAAGGTGGTATGATCATTTGTGTAGAGAAAGCTTCTGTGACGCTGCTGAATGGCCTGTCTTATATCCCTATACTCTTTATCAAACCACTGGTTTCTCTTAGTTAAGTTATTGGAGTTAGAAATACGATGGCAGGTACAAGCAGGTAAAAACATCTCCAATAACTCTGTGAGGCCCTGTAGCTGTATATCAATGGAATTAGATGTGAGGATTTTTTAATGTAAAGTCCTGCATAGTTCTGAATCTATATTTTGTCTAAAACATAGCATCAATGCAGCTGTCCACTTTAAGGGTTTAAGTGTGTTCCGTTCCTGGGTAAATTCTAAATCATAGCATTCTTTCAAATGGCCACAGCATGGGATTCAATGGGAAGACAGAGCGGTAGATGATCACTATTCTGGAAATCATCAACCTTCAAGCTTTTAACATAATTGAACATAGATGGTGACACCATAAAATAACCTATTAAACTCTTTCCTCTTGATCACCTGTTGGATCCACTCCAACCATTCACAATAACCAGACCCTTATTTTCTACCAATGCCATCAGGTTTACACCAGTATTGTTAATGATGCGACCTTTAGATCTTTGGTTGGAAAAAAAAGGGAATTCAGCATCTATTGATACCTGTGCAATCTTTCTTTGAAAGAAAGTAGTATCGTTGGGATCTATCCTTGCATGAAAATCACCAGACACTATCAAGGGCCAAGAAGGTTAATCTATGGTTATTCAACTTCTTCCAGTTCATATCTTCTATAGAAGATGAAGCAGATGGGGGGAGGTATACCAACACCACAATGCAAGCAATCATTTTGAAACATATCAGAAAAGCTATTGCAAATGGATGGCAACTTAGAATTTCTACAGAAGTGGCATGCAGTCTGATGGACACCATGCATGCAACTCCACCACTCGGTCTTCCACCTTTGTTACCCCTCGAAGTTATTATCATATAAGTCTTAAATCCTTGCAAAAATATATTATCAGTTGTTCACGTTTCCTGTAGTAAGATAATATCAAATGTGGCCCAAAATTTCTTAATCTTTGGGACTGCAATTTTGGAATACCAAGCAGCTACATTCCAAGATGATATGCTTATTGTAGTTCTATCAGGCAGTCATTCTGGATTGTTCAGTTCTGTATCTGAGGCATTCCCTTGTGGGGCCTCATGAGTGAATTTCTTGACCAAAGTTATCCTCTAAGCTTGCTTGGCATAAATACCTGAATCTGTTGTATGGTATCCCAAGACACTGTGTCGCTCAATAAGGAAAAAGAAAAATGGGACACCCCAAGAAGTAAGTTGTTAAATATGTCAGCATAATAAAAAGCATAAGCACAGGCATCTGAAATGTATATTGTTATATGAATCTTTGACACACAAAGGAGGACACACAAGGACCCCTAAACTGCAGCATGGTGTGTAAGGCCACTAACAACCCTTGTCTTACTGGATTGGTAGTGGTTGGTGCAACCTTTTGTAGTCTTCAACTTACATTTAGCAGGCAGGGGATCAACTTCCTGGCACAACTAGTCAACTTTCTGTCTCAGTTTCTTAACAATTCTATATTTGTGCCAAAGAAACTAAGATCACAATTATCTTTAATAAGTTCAAACAGTGTCATATACAAGTTGGTTGTCAGAGATACCACAGTGGACCTTCAGAGCTTAAAAAAGGTTAAAGGGCCACAGCGATGTCACAGTCCAACTGGTCCATGCTCTCTCCCCCTCCTCCCTCACTGGGGTAATTGCTTCTGCTGCCTGTCCCAAACATGAAACACTCCTGAAATTTTGAGAGATAAAATTTAATTATTCCCCAAATTTTCATTACTCCCAAAATCCAATGACCCAGAACAGCAAATTTTGGGAATAATTTCAGCTCAGGAATATCTGAATGCATACCCCCTGTAGCTGGGCTGTGATGTAATATAAGGTAGGTCAGAATGGAGGGATTGTCTAAAAATATCTAGTGAGTTTGTAGCTGAGAGCAGAACTGAGCAAATCACATATCAGTGCACTTTTCTGTCCAGAGTAAAAAGTGATCCTTCATAGGAATGTCCTATGCATCAAATGTATTTATTTCGAGCAGGGTTCCCCAATGTAGCACCCATGGGTGCCATGGCACCTGCCACTACTTTCCTTGGTACCCACCAAACTTTTCAGAGAATGGGCAGGGCCCTCATAAGGCAAGGATAGTTACTGATTGCCCTCATTCAGCTGAAATGGATTTCTAGGGCTGCAATAGCAGCCACAGTCTCTGGAGTAGCAGGGGGACTGGTAAACACCTGCACTTTCCTTAGCCAGTGTGTTCCATTCAGACCTGACTGACTGCTGCCATGAGCTTCTTTGGCAAAGGAGATATGAATTCTGTTCTAGTTTTAAGAGTCCAGGGATCTGGGCTGTTGTATGAGAGAAGCATTCAAGAGTAGAAGCCCACCACTTCCTTCTCCAGGCTGGATCTCTTTCCAGTGTTTGGACAATGCTTCCGACCAAAGTACAAATAATACTAACATTGACAAACCAAAGGCCAAATCCTAAATAACAATATAGAGGAATCACAGCCAGCAATATACAGAAGATAATATGATAAAACTGTGAAAAATAAGAGCAAAAACTAATAAAGAATTGTAAACAAATTACAAGTGTGATTATTTTTTGAAACACATGAAACTGCCTTAGACTGAATCAGACCCTTGGTCCATCAAAGTCAGTATTGTCGAGTCAGACTGGCAGCAGCTCTCCAAGGTCTCAGGCAAAGGTCTTTCACATCACCTACTGCCTGATCCTTTTTAACTGGAGGTGCCAGGATTGAACCTGGGACCTTCTGCATGCCAAGCAGAGGCTCTACCACTGAGCCACAGCCCCTGTAATATAAGTACAATGAATTAATATAAACTTCAGAGAAATATTCATATGCTAATCAAATCAAAACAACTTTAATATACAACAATGGCAGAGCAGCAAAGTATGTCTTCACAAATTCGGAGTGAGATACTGAATTGGTGCCATTATTACTGGATTATTGTGTACCTTTTTCTGTGTGGAGTCGACACTCCATTCTGGGGGTTTTACCCCATTGCTCCTTTATGACTATAATGTTTTGAATATGTTGAGGAAGAAATTTATATTTTAGAAATGAAAGGAACTGTATCTGGGCACCTATTCTGGACTTTATGCATTTCTATTTGAGAGCATATGTGACTGGGGTTTTTGTGACCTTCAGAAGACTTTTGGAAATTTGTGAATACATACTTTGCTGTTCTCTTTGTTGTATATTGATTTTTTTATTTGATTAGCATATTAATATTTCTCTGAAGTTTATATTAATTCAATGTATTTACATTAGTCACTTATTTCAAAAAATCATCACACTTATAATTTGTTAACAATTCTTTAGTGTTTTTAATACTTATTTTTCACAGTCTTATCATATAATCTTCCACAAACCTTAAATCAAGCAGCCTCATATGTTCATCATGGTTGCCATGTGATTCTTCTGCAAAGTGAGGAGGGAGGTACTGTGTTTGGGTCCACCCAGTAGCCATTTTGGTCTGGTGCTTACTACCTGCTCTCAAAATTCCAAAAGTGCTTGCAGGCTCAAAAAGGTTGAGCACCACTGATTTAGAGCACTTATAGCCTGATTTTATATACCAATACTGGCACCCATGTCTGCTGATAAAGCTGTAAAAACAGTCTAAAGCAAAAATCACAAGTTTTAAAATTTATATAGAAGGCTATCATATGACACTCAAGGATTTTTCATCTAAGTTTATGTAGATTTCTTACTGGTGATGATATGCCAGTATGGACTGAACAGGAAACAGACAGATGTGCATCAGAGTGTACGGTTTATTATCATGCCATATGGTCCACCAGAAAGGATTTCATCATAACAAGGCAATACTTTATCCAACTTGCACCTTTACTCATGAAGCACATGTTACGGTAACATTCAAGCTGAGATAAGCCTTTTCATGTTTGGCCTTCATCAGGACAGCTGCTGTGGAGCAGCTCAACAGAGTAAAATTTGTGCAGAACACTCCACTACAACATGCAAAGAATGCTCAGCTTCCAAAAGAGTATCTACCTCTCCCTGCAGCTAATGGTATACTTGCCAACTGATTTCATCCACTATCTGCGTTCAGATTGATAAAACACAGAAATCCTTATCCTAGAAAAAAAGATAATTACCATCCAGGCAACATAACATTTATATGTTGTCTCTTTTACCATTAAGTAAACATATATGGATTTGGTCATTTTTTTGCTAATGGTTTACTGAACACAATTTTCAGGTACCAGGAACTACACAAAGGCAAGAAGTGCTTTTGTATGAAAGGTGGGTCTAAATCAAGGTTTTGATGGGAATTAATCTGATTTTCTCTTTCTCTAGAAATAGTGTGTGATGACATCATGGTAAAGGAGATTTCAGTTAACAATCTTAGCATGGGTAGGTCGGTACTGGATTAGGATTAAACAAGAGTCTTATGACTAACATGCTATTTTACAATTGTTTTTTTTAGTCTAAGATGGTACAAGACTCCTGTTTATTTTTGTTGCAACATATGAGCACAGATACCACTCTAGCGAGGTTTAGACTCAAATGGAGTTGGAATTCTGTAAGGGTGGGGACTGATTAAGGAGGCCTGCCCTCAGAGGGTAATGAACCCAAATTGTTTTCTGACTGCTTGGAGAGTTCCCTATTGACAAGGCTGGTACTCTTGTCAGAACCCTAGTTAAACTTAGGAACTCTGACCTGGGCTATTGACATGATTGTTTCTAGGCAATCTGTCCCTTCTCGTATAGAGCTTGTTTTGCTCCATGGTTTATTGAGGGGCTGGGGACAATGAAATGGCTTGGGAAACTGTTGGAGCTCAAATGGATAAAAATTCCTAGTGAAAATGACTGAATACAAGTTAGAGCACATCTCTGTGCCTACTCTGTGGCAGCGATGAAAGCCAAGCAGGGTCACTTATCCATCACCATTGCATCCGTGTAAAGTCATCCAACAGAGCTCCACTGAGTGGGTAAGGAGACTTTTTCATCTGAATCCTCAAGTGGATAATGTGGATAACCCAGGGGCCTGCTGAGACTTGCTTGCAGGACATTTTGCAGACAAAATTGTTCACATTCTCTTTGATTTGGACTTAGTTATTCTTGGCCAGACAAACATAGAATGCTATCAAAGTGCAGTCTGGTCACCAGTGCTTGGATGAATTTCAGTTCTTGCAACCTCATAAAATAGATTAACTGTTTAGAGAAGCATAGAAAATGACCTTTTAGCATGACCCTTGCCCATCTCGGCTTATCATGGCTTGCCGGGATAGGTAGCAATTTGGTTAGGGTTGTTTCTCCGGGGAATGTTTCTCCGAGGAAAGGGGTTGTTCTGTTTACCTTGAAGGATGCAGATGTAAGTCCCCTCTTGACAAAGCCCTTCTATTTTAACAAGTACCAATTGTATGCAAATATTTTGTGCAAGGTGCTCTTCGGTGGTGGCTGATTATCTGGACCCTTTTAAAACAGTTTTCAAATAAGTTTTGGAACTGAAACTGCCTTAGTAAAGGTAAAGGTTTCCTTTGCTCAAAAGCCAGTTGAATCTGACTCTAGGGGGTGGTGCTCATCTCTGTTTCCAAGCCAGCGCTGTCCGAAGACGTTTCCATGGTCATGTGGCTGGCATGACTAAATGCCAAGGCACACGGTACGCTGTTACCTTTCCACCGAAGCAGTACCTATTTATCTACTTGCAATTTCTTGCTTTCAAACTGCTAGGTTGGCAGGAGCTGGGGCCAGAGACGGGAGCTCACTCCATCACGCAGCACTCGGGTCTTGAACTGCCCAACGACAGGCCTTCCGGTCTGCAGCTCAGTGTCTTAACTTCCTTGCTTGACCTAATTAGCAACCTTTTTAGAAGAGATACAGGGGGAATGTGACCCTACTGTTGATTATCCTAGGCTTCTCAGAGGTTTTTCATGTCATTGGCCATGGGATAGGAACTGGAGTACCATGTGCTGCTTTGTTCAATTCCCACCTGGTTTATCAGTTCCAAAAATCTGCAATGAAGTATGAAGATGACACCCAGCTCTACTTTTTATTTTCCTCCGGCTCTGGTGAAGCAAGGGACACTCTAAATATGCCTTTGGAAGTAGCAGTGGGCTGAATGGGCTGGCTGAAACTTGATCCAGATAAGATTCATGTATTACTGGCTGACAATTTAGCTAATCATGGACTGAGGTGTTAACATGTCTGGGATGGGCTTGCACTGCCCCTGAAAGATCAGGTTCATCGCTTGGAGTACAATTAGATCCATGTCTGCAGGTGGATTAACACCTCACAAATACCACACAGCTCTTTTAATCAAAATTGGTTAGTTAATCAGCTGCACACTTTTTGTGGCCTACAATTATACATGTTTGGATCACATCTACATTAAATTATTACGTCATATTAAATTATTATGACACTTTACACAGGGTTGCTTTTGAAAACAGTTTGCAAACTGGAATTGGATTAGAATGCTGCAGCAAGGTTGCTTACTAGAGAGATTTACTGCCCAGTTTTGAAAGGTCTTCATTAGCTTCCAACTTGTTTCTGGGCATAATTTCAATGGACAAGCCAAAAATGGCCTCATGAGAAGGTATAAAATAAATAAAATAAAAATCCTAAGGGTGCACTTTACCTTGATTTCACAAAGGTATGTGGCAAAGTAATCCAGGTACAGTGGCTAGTAAACTAGTGAAATGTGTGCTAGATGATGGCATTATCAAGTGGGTTCACAGATGGTTGGAGAGTACTTATCAGCAGCACCTGAACACTCCAGAGGGAGGTCTTGAGTGTGCCACTGCCTTTTTTGACAGTTTTATGAATGATTTGGATGCAGAGGTGAGAGAATCCTTGCCAATTCTGCAAATAGCTAACACCTCAGAAGACAGAAATAAAATTTAAAATAATTTTGACAGATTGTAAAGCTGGGCGTAAACTAATAAAATGTAATTCTATAGAGGCAAGCATAAAGTTCTGCATTTGGGCAAAAATAATTATACATACATGTATAGGATGTGGTATATCTGACTTGGCAGTTGTTTGTGAAAAGGATCTCAGGAAAGCTGGTCAAGTCAATCATGCATGCATTGTAATACAGTGCTGCTCTGGGTCTAGATTTCATGGAGTTACAAAACGGTAGATTTTGGATGAATATTAAACCTCCTAATCGTAGCAACCAGTCTGACAATGGAGTCAATTTCTGGGCAGGGGAATTATCCCTCACTGGAAGACTTCAAGAAGAAGCTGGACAGTTCAGAGTGCTCAAAACTCTGGATTTCCTGTATTGTGCAAGGGTTTGGACTAGACTTCCTACAAGGCCAGCTCTCAGACTCCGTGAACCTGCCTAGCTATTAAAATCTTTATCACTCTGGATACCCCTACTCTCTGCGGTGAGCTGCAGGGCTATTTGAAAAAAAGATCTTTTCTGTAGCAGCACCTCATGTGCAAAACCCCTACATCTCTACTCCTGGAAACTATTCTTCTCAGGCGCCAGTGAAGACATTTCTGTTTTCCATGGGAATGTATAAATAATAAAAATACACTCTTTAGACACTAAATGGAAAGAAGGACAACCCTCTTCCTACTTAAAATATAATATGCCAGCATGGTGTAGTTATTAGAGTGTTGGACAACAATCTGGGAGATCCAAGTTCAAATCACCACTGTGCCGTGAAAGCTTTGCTGGTTGATTTGGGGCCAATTATACACTCACAGCCTAACCTTCCTCAAACAGTTGTTGTGAAGATAAGATCGAGAAGAGGGAAAACTGATGGAAGCCACTTTCAGTCCTCCCTGGTGAGAAAGACTGGGTGGTGGTGGTAGTAGTAGTAGTAATGATAATAATAATTAAAACATTGGGCACAATCCTCTGGGGAATGGCATCCACAAAAGCCCTAACAAAACATAATACTCTTGTGCAATTCTCATTTATGTCAATGTTGTTTATGCAGAAAAAAAATTACAAGTGGACTGTGCTTGTGTAATGATTTCATATTTTGGTGTGTGTGTTTCTTTAAATGTTTAGTGTGACTGCAGTAATGTAAGGAGATTGATAGAGGGAGACAAGTGTGATGTGATTGGTGGATGACAGAGTGTGGGAAGAGAGATGTCTCTGAGGTGATTCTGTGTTCTTGAAGAGACGAGTGTGGAGAGTTTTTGTAAGAGTCTGTATGACAGAGGAAGCAGTTGGAGGTTAGCCTGTGTGGCTATATGAGATAGTTTAGCCTGTGTGGCTAAGAAAGGCAGAGTTTAGTCTGTGTGGCTATATGAGAAAGAGAGTTTAGACTGAGTGTCTAAGCCTGTCAGAGTGGAGTTTTGGGGATTGAGGGACTGTGTGTGATACCAAGCTTTGTCAGTTATATTTTATTTCTTCAACATCAGTTCGAAAATGCCCAGACACTTATTTTGTTCTTTTATAAATAAATCTTTATTTGTTTTAAACTTATCCCAGCAATCAAAACAGTCCTTCCTCAGGGCCACATAGTCATCTGAAATGCCCAGACACAGGGTCATTTTACCAAAATAGAGAGATTTGGAATTTTTAATTCCTGGTGGCAGCAGAAATCTACTAAGTTCATGTACACAGAGTGGGTTTTAAAGGAGAAACAGTCTCCCCAATAAGCAGGACCTCACAGCTTGCTTCACAGAAAACAAGTTGCTGCTTTTAGAAAAGCATCAATTTGCACCAAAACTACTTAAATTGTTTTTGTATGTGTAAAAGACAAATTACTGGCACAAAGAGTAGGGGGGAAACTAATACTGAATAGGATGATATAAACTGACACAAGTAGATAAGTCTGTCTAGAATGGAGAAATAAACATGATATTCATGGAAAATTATCCAGAGTACCATGTAAAGAGTTGTGCAAAAGCTGAATGTTATCACAGCTGGTTTTCCCTATATCTTGTAGCCCAAAAAGGTAATTTCAGTCTTTTCCAATATGTGGCCATGATGGCGGTGGGGAGTATTTTCAAAATTTTGCCAGTCTAAAACATCAAAACTTTGATCTAGGAGGAGGCCTGTATGTACACAGCAAGACTTCTACATGTGTAAACATACACTGGGTGCTGCTATTCAGCAATAGCAAAGCTGGATCTGAAGATATGCCTTCCACATATCTAGGTGGGCTTTGATACCATTATGTGTGGATAAGCTATTTGCAAATTTGGACCAAATATTTATCCATATCATCCAGCGAGTTGCTCAGTATCTGTACACAATGTGGCTGAAGGTACATTTTCTAGAGAATGTGTAACCTTATACACTACTGGTGACACTGCGCATAGTAAACCTGCTGCATTACTCCTGTATCTTTGGATCAGCACCATTAAGTGAAATGGGAGGTACCACTTATGGACAATTGCCTTTTAGATATATTTAGATTTACAGTACACTTGGCTCAGTTATAGAAAATCTGTTCTCGACAACACAACCAAGACAACAGTCTCAACCCAAACAGTAAAGAGATAAACGGCCAGAGAATATCCTTGTCTTGGCTTCAACTCACATTCATAGGCATTTCTGCATAGCAAGTCATTAGCCATTAATGAGACAATAAGAGAAGGTATACTCTTCTTCTAAACCATCTTGCAATGCTGGGTGAAAGAACTTAACGATGTAACATGATCGGTCATTAGCTAAGGCACTTCAGTTAGATTGTACATGCTTACAATATACAATTGTTTACATAAAGTATAAACAAATAATTAACTACCACAAATAGTGGTAATTAAAATACTAATTAGAGAACTTAGTTCTTATACTGGAAAAGATAAGTTTGTACTGATGTATCGAGGACAGAAGGCATGCACAGACTCTCCAAGATGAGTACCTTAGCCTCCTTACAAGTATAGCTCTCTGATGAAAGATCTGGAGCAACAACAAAATAAATGGTGGATGTGTGCTTTGTAGATGTCACTTTGAGCTCTTCCAAGTACTATACTTACATACATACATACATATATATATATATGTATATACATATATACATACATATATAACCCTTATATATATATAAGTCCCCTCACCGTAAAATCAATGCCCAAGCCAAACCACTGGACCTAGAAACACGAAATTCAGGGAGAGCACTCCTACCGTGATGTAGATGCTCACTAAGCAGGGATTTTTAGAAATTCGACCCCTAAGTGGGTCAAAAGGGGTAAAATGTGCTCCCCCCATTGACTCCTATGTGGCTGCCAGGCTGCTGCCTCCTTGCACCCCCCCACCCTCTGATTGGTCAGCTGCAGAGCTCAGTGTTCTGAGGTTAAAAAAACCAGTTACAGGAGACTACAGAGAGCTAATGATAGCTGAGGAAATCAGGAGTGACTAACTGCCTGTGAGGTGAAGCAAAGCTGCTGGCCCAGCCTCCCTATGGCTTCAAACATACTCCCCCCCTCCTACACCTGACAGGCAGTTGTCTGTCAGGTGGAGCAGCAGTTGCAGGGTGCTTAAAGCCACAAGAAAGTTACCACCCCAGCAGCAATGCCTTAGTGATCTTGCCAACCCCGCCCCCACAGTAGCTTCTAATACTCCTTCCCCCTCCCCCTCCTACACTGGACAGGCAGCTGCCTGTCCAGTGTAGGAGGGGGAGGGGGGAGGATTAGAAGCCACTATGGGGGCAGGGGCAGCAGGATCACTAAGGCGTTACTGCTAGGGTGGACTTCCTCGTGGCTTTAAGCACCCTGCAACTGCTGCTCCACCTGACAGACAACTGCCTGTCAGGTGTAGGAGCAGGAGCAGGGTACTTTAATCCATCAGGGACGCCTCCCCAGCAGGATCACCTTAGCGGTGATGCTGGCCCAGCCTCCCTATGGCTTCAAACATACTCCCCCCCTCCTACACCTGACAGGCAGTTGTCTGTCAGGTGGAGCAGCAGTTGCAGGGTGCTTAAAGCCACGAGGAAGTCCACCCTAGCAGTAACGCCTTAGTGATCCTGCTGCCCCTGCCCCCATAGTGGCTTCTAATACTCCCCCCTCCCCCTCCTACACTGGACAGGCAGCTGCCTGTCAGGTGTAGGAGAGGAGGTAGGATGCTTACAGCTGCCGGGGAGGTTTGCTCAGCAAGATTGCCTTAGCCCTGCTGCTGGCCCAGCCTCTCTGATGCCTTTAAACATAATCCCCCCAACACCAGACAGGCCAGTGTTTGTCAGGTGTAGAGGTAGGACCAGGGTACTTTAATCCATCAGAGATGCCGCCCCAGCAGGATCACCTTAGCGATCCTGCTGGCCCAGCCTCTCTGATAGCTTCCAACACACTCCCCCCACCTCCTACACCTAACAGGTTATCTGTCAGGTGCAGCAGCGGTTGCAGGGTGCTTAATGCCATGAGGGAGCCCGCCCCAGCAGTCTACAGAGAGGTCCTTTAGTGGAGGGGGAAAAAGTACATATGTCTCCATTTTTTACACTACAATCTTCTCCATTAGAATTCCTACAACAAATGTTACATTTTAGATTTTATATCATCAGTATTATAACTGGATTTACGAAAGTTAAATACCGTAGCAAAGCACGGGTATCAGGCTAGTGGGTAAATAAAAATTGGACATCAAATCTGTCAAGTGCTAAATAAAAAATAAATCCTGTGTACAGAAATAAGCATTATGCAAATCTGATGTATTTTACAATTTTGGTTAAAATCCTGACACACTGTGACAGATCCCCTTCAGTGCCCTGCATCTGGAAAAGAAAATGGGGAGAAGGCTAAGGCAGTTGCAATCCACTTGGTATTGCAACATACTCTATGGCAATGTTCCCTCTAAGCTGTGGGGTCTTGTGAGCAAAAATTCTACTTTGTGAGCTACTGGCATTAAAGTTGTGAGCAAGCAATATGGCTACTGCATAAATTCGCTTGCTCTGGAGCCATCCTTCCTGAGCTAAGACAAAAAATGTGTGAGCCGGAGGCTGAAAATTTGTGAGCTAGCTCACACTAACTCAGTTTAGAGGGAACACTGCTCTATGGTATTTCTTATATGGTATTTTAACAACAGTAGCTATAAAAAGAAACACTGCTTCTCAATTTTATTAAATACTCCTACTGTTAGCCAGATTATACAACTCAGTTGTTGGCAGTTGTCGTCTATTGAGTGTCTCGAGAAACAGTCTTCCATTTCACAAATTCAGAATTCATTGAAAGCTCTTGACATAGAACAACAGGCAGGTGGCAACCCTCCATGTTTCAAAGGCAGAAGATTAACCTGGCATACAATATGGTGACCTAACAGTTCTCCTTTTTCAAAGAAATCTGAAAAATAATCTCCAATACAGCCCTCAGTGCAAGAATAACCCAGTGGGATTTCCACCTCTTCATTTCCTAATGAGCTTTTTGATAATGAGAGGTGACTTTATCAGTCACTCTGGGCTCTATTATGGCTAATTTGACTCCACTTCACTCTCCATGTTAATTATTAACACTAGCCTTTTTATCCTCATGAGAACCCAATCCAGGGTTCTTCTTTTTTTTCAGATTTATACAAGGGTCTCATTCTCTCTTTTTCTAAAAGAGCCAAAAGTCTTCAGTGATAGATTTGTCCTTAACAGTTGAGCTCTCAATTCTCATTAGTCATTACAAGAAGACCCAGTGACATCAATATTATAAGCATGGGGTGTTCTCTCTGAGGGTCTTAATGTGCTAACTCTGTGAAAGGGTTGTTAATTAAAGATTAAGCATCACGTGGTATGTTTCATTTGGGAATCGGATCCTTGTTGAATGGTCATTTGCCACTTGCTTGCATCCTTAAGAGACAAAAGGGTTACCAGGAAACCTAAATGTTTGCTCTTCAATAGTGAGGAAAGAAAAGATCCCCCTCAATTTTCCAAGCAGCTTCCCTATATTTTTAAAAAAAATCTTACTTGCATCAATCCCATCTCTTATAACCAGGGCTTTTTTTGTAGAAAAAGGCCAGCAGGAACACATTAGCATAATAGGCCACACCCAATGGCAGAAAATCATTAGCCTATTAGGCCACACCCTGACAGTGCAGCGCATTAGTATATTAGGCCACATCCCATACCTTCCCTTGGCTTGCTTGGGTGTCCCGTGGCTGCGGGGAGCCTGGGAAGGCACAGGGAGGCGTTTAAATGCCTCCCCAATCCTTCCAGGGGGCCCCCTGGCCCGCCCGCCTCGGAGTCACTGGGGGGGTTGCTCTCCAGGCCTTCCCTCTGTAGCCACGCATACACAGAGGTTTTGCTGTAGGCGTGGCCAACTCGGAAGCCAGCCAGAACTCCGTTCCTATGTATTCCTGCCCAAAAATAGCCCTGCTTATGACAGCATTTGTGGAATTCCAAAATGGCTCCCCTTGCCAGAAAATATCATGCCAACTACCTTTTTTAGAACAATGGTAGAACACACTACACAGCTTTGAACACCTGCTGCTTAGGAACTAGTTACATGTAGGGGTGTGCAAAAAAACCCAACTTGGTATTTTCCAGGTTTGGTTATATTGAACCAAAAAAATATTATCTCCCAAATTTTAGAATTCTAATATCAGTATGGTATTCAGATTCAGCAAATTCAAATATTTTTGGCTCCATTATACCCTAGGGGAACCATTATAGTCTATGGTCCCCATAGGCTATAGTGGAGAATCAATCCTGGGGTATCTGGGACTTGGGGGGGCTGTTTTATAAGGTAGAGACACTAAATTTTAGCATAGCTGCTGGTGCCTCTTCTTAAAAAACCCCAAGTCTCAAAAAGATTGGACCGGGGGTCCAATTCTGTGGGCCCCAAAGAAGGTGCCCCCATCCTCCAGTGAAATCAATGGAGGAAAAAGGGCATTTAAAGATATCACAGTCCCTTTAAATGCCTTCTGCAAGCTGCGCAACTCCATGGCTTGGAAAACACTGAAGGCATTTAAAGGATTCTCAGTGCCTTTCAGCAACCTTCTGGGTGAACTAACCAGCCCAGGATCAGCCGGGGCGGCAGGAGCTCTCAGCTCCACACTGCCCCAGCTGATCCTGTCTTGCAGCTCGGTGCTGAAAGAGAAGATCAACTGGGGTGGCATGGAGCTGTCAGCTCCAGCTGCCCCTGACTGATCCTGGGCTGGCTTCTCTTGCAGCTTGGTTTAAACTGAGCTGCTAGTGGAGCCAGCCACCCCAGCTGAGGTGGAGTGGAGCTGTTAAGTCTGCGCGGCCTTGGCTGGGGCTGACTCATGGTGTAGCTGAGAGACCAAAATAAAAACTGAAAAAAATTAACTTTTTTCAGGCTCAGCTATACAGATCTCTGATTGGTACTCAGCTTAAATAATACCCGACAAATACCAATAAAATATTTTCCAGGTATTTTTCCAGTTTGGTTTATGCTGAATGCACACCCCTAGTTACATGTTATACACAAATACATGCAAAAGAATCCTAATGTTTCCCCCCTCCCCTGATGTTTGGAGAGATTATAGTGCCAACTTCCAGGTGGGGCCTGGAGGTCTCCCAGAATTACAACTGATCTCTAGACTACAGAGATCAGTTCTCCTGGAAGAAATGGCAGCTTCAGAGTGCAAGCTCAGTGGTATACCACTACATAAAGCCCCTCCCCAAACCCCACCCTCCCCAGGCACCACCACCAAATCTCCAAGAATTTCCCAGGCTGGAGCTGGCAATCCTAGGGTAGATGAAGTTGCAGTGGTGGGGTACAGAACAATTTTTTCCATAGCATCTACTTCCCTGCTCCGAGCCCTCCTCAATGTTCTTTCTTTTTTTAAGTGCCAGGGCTCTAATATATGTAAATTGAACATGATACACAGTTTGCCTCCTAAACTTAAGTGTTTCAGGTTCCCTTGGCAGCACTTTACAGTGTTGCTCATAATTACTTCATTATGAAAACGTGTTGTGCCTCATTTTAAGAGTGTCTTCCTTTCTTGAAAGTGTTTCTTTGTAATTATTTAAAGTAATTATCTATTAAATTGAGAGAAGGGAAAGGCGGGGGGGATATACGTTCAAGCCTTACAGTTAATCTTTTGTAAGTAACAAATACGGTGCAACAATGCCCATATTTCTGTTTTAATATCAAATAACCTGTGCAGTATTGCATGTAGTGGCCTAAATATTGAATACTCTGCCTCAGAGTACTAAATCAATATTCAGTGGCAGAACAACACAAAGTATGGCTTGGACTTTCCTACTTTCAGCCTCTGAACAGTTTGCATTCTTTAATAACTGATAAATGACATGATCTATGGTGTACTGAGTCAGAGTCTAATGCTGCATCCAGATGTCAAAACAAACAAACCTCTGTTTGTCCATGACAAGAAACCAGGAAGTCCTTGGGCCTATGTACCTGCCTTCCCCCACCATGTTATGCAGCTAAGAAATCAAATAAATCCTGGTTTGGAAAAGTTGCTGTTTATTGCAGCCAATGAACTGGGCAAAACAACAAACCATAGCTTGTTCTCTCGTACACACTATGCTTAAATTGTGGCTTATAATCTGATTTATAGAGAGGCAAAAACCACAACTTGTAGTTTTGTCTCAGCCTTCCAAACCAGGAAGTCTCTAATTTTCAAGCCATACATCAGGGGAGGTGAAAGAAACATGTGATACACAAGACCAAAGACTCCATCTGAATGGAGCTGAGAAATGCTGTGTTGCAAAGAACTCAAGTTAAATCAGCATGGGAAGCAAATAAAGGTCAAAGCGCTTTTATACCGAGATGGGCTTGACTTTTTAATTTCCCCCGCTCTGGAATATTCAGTACTGAGTTTCTAGGACATGAAGTGGTTTAATCCCATATAGGGGGTGTGCAAAAACACACACACGGTACTTTTTGGGTTCAAGTATACTGAATCCGAAAAATATCAGTGTTTCCAATTATTCCTGAATCCCAATACCAGTATGGTATGGTAACTCCAGGTGGGAAATTCCTGGAGATGTGAGGGATGGAGCCTGGAGAGGGTGAGGTTTCAGGAGGCGTGGGACCTCGGACAGGTACAAAGCCATAGACTCCACCCTCCAAGTCAACCATTCCCTTCTGGGGAACCATTGTTGCCAATCTCCAGGTGAGGGCTGGAGATCACTCAAAATTACAAGTGTTCTTTAGGTAGCAGAGATCAGTTTCTCTGGAGAAAATGGTGGACTCAGTGTCATTATACCCTGCTGAGGTCGCCACAGCAAATTAACACTGAGTGGCCAAGGCCGGAGCACCCGCCCAGAGCCTCTTTCTAGAGGCCGTTGTATTTATTTCCACAACGAGCCTTTTCCCTAGTATATTAAATAAAGATATTTCTTTCAGTTTCTAATCCAGCTCATCTTGGAAGCTAAGCATGGTTAACATTGAAAGGCAGGAACAATAAAAAACCAAACCAACAAAATTTGGAAAAGCTTACAGTCATTTCTTAGGAAGTTATTTAGCAGCTGGAAGAGAGGAAAACTATCCCAGGAGTCTGGTGGCTGGGCTTCCAGTGCTGAATCCATGTCAACCGTAAAGAGGGACCAGAATTTCTCTGCATGTTCAGCCAACAAATCTGGCCACCAAGCAAATGCCTGCATCATAATTCAGAAACAATTTTTGTAAAACAGTGTGTAAATGAAAAATATTTCAACTTGTATTCTCTTCCATACACAATTACATAAAACAGAAATAAATAAATGCATCTTCACTTAGCTATAGCAAGGGTGTGTATACGCTGCACTTCAAAATTAAAAAATGCAGTACTTTGAAAACCCAAATTTTGCAAACAAAGTTCCTTTTAATTGAGTTGGATAGATTGATTCAACAACGGTGGGTCTCCCCCATTTAAAACAAAGAAAGGTCTTTTCAAACACCTATTAACTGAATTGCCAGGGCCTGAACTAGGGACCATGTGTAGCTGCCATTCTACCACTGATCATGTGCAAATAAGTAAATGTGTATATATTTTCATGTACTTACTTAGATAGAATTCATCATGCTAGTCAAGGAGAAAGACAAAGACCTAAAGAGGGAACTGGATCTGTGTTCCTGGGGAAATCCCCTCTCTTCTCTCAGCACCTTCTACTCTTCTACAATGTCACCCAATATCTTTGTACACATCTTTACACATTTATGGATTAGAAATATTAGAAATTGAGATTACTATATCTGTTACCAAATTCTGCTCTTGCACATACTCATAGAAAACGTATCTTTTCTGGGCAACAGCATATCAGCACAAATGGACACACTCTGCTCTGACTAAAGCATGAGGAATGACAGCACAATGCTTCTCTGTCAAGAGGCTCAAGATGGCACAAGGCAATGTTGTGCTGATATTCTTCCAACAATGCTAACAACTATGGCGGCACAATGCCATGTCCATCTCTCACTGCAGTATGGATTGGATAATCACTGGAGTAGTGAAAGCATAGCCCTGAAAAATGTGGCATCTCCATCAGCACAATGGAAACTTTGACCTCAGTGGCCATTTTTCTCCCCCTCCTCCCTGTGTAAACTGCCTTACTTTCAGTGAGCTGGTTTGTTAATGTAGGTCTAGAGCAAAGATTACAAAGGAGCCACACTTAGAAGGCGAAAGCTGAGAGCCAATGCTTTAAGGGGTATGCATGGGTGCTGTCACCTTGCACCCTCAATTTCCCACGTCTACCCAGTAAGGTCTATTAAAGTATCACATGATGGGGAAAAAGCATCTATCCCTAAGAAAGTTCAAGGTGCTGACCTTGATCCTGACCAATCTACTCCCATTGTTAATAGTGGTTGGATCCCAGCTGAAATTATTTTTTTCTTCATCACACATGACATGGCATGACTCACATTCAGTGCTTCTGTGTTCCAATTCATTGTAAGGGTGGGGGAATAGTGAATGCAATATGGCCACAAGTTTATTTTATCAAACATTGCCAAGTGCTTCTCTCAGCATTTAAGTTATATATGCTTTTTCTGTAAGGCAACATGGAAAGATTCCAAGCAATGGGGTGATTCACATGACAAGCCATTCTATACTTTTAAATTTTTATTAATACCTCTACTTTTCTTCTGAAGTTGAAACTAAAAGTTTTCTCTCCATCTTCATTTTATCCTTACAGCTACCATTCTATGAGACAGGTGGGTGGAGAGATCATGACAGGCCCAAAGTTGCCCAGCAAGCTTCCACAGCAGTAGTGTTGCCAACTCTGGAAATTTTGGGGGTAAAGACTGGGGAGGGAGCGTTTGGGGAGGGATCTCAGGAGGATATGATGCCACAGAGTCCACCCTCCAAAGCAGCAATTTTATCTCAGGGGGAATGGCCTCCACAGTCTGAAAGATCAGCTGAAACTCCAGAAGATCTCTAGGCCTCACCTGGAGGTTGGAAACTGCATAGCAGATCTTGGTGCAATATTATAATCAGTATACCACCCCTGGCTCTCTGTCTGAGATTGAAGGCTGAAATTTTACGGTGCCTCAATCATTATTTGTCATATCTGAAGCAACAAATATGGTTATCTCAGTATAGATGCTATCTGGACAATCTTTGCTGATATTCTGATCTACACTGAGAAGGCACAGGGTTTTAGTCTCTTTCTGTGGCTTCTCAGGGACAGGTAGCAAATGAAGCTTCTTAGAGGTATGACATGAAAGGTGTGGTTAAATATTTGTGTAATTTTAATGTATTTATGTTTTTATGGAAGCCGCCCTAAGCCCGCTTTGCGGGGAGGGCGGAGTATAAATCTGATAATAAATAATAAATAAATAAATAACGTATTATAAAATTTCTTCACATTACCCAGTTGACAGCTGTAGCACACCTGGAGTTCCTACATGTTCTAGCAGAGTTTTAGGGCTCCACATGGGACATAGAACCCCAATCTGATACAACAATAGTTCTGAAGAAGCTCACACCTTGCAGCATTGACTTCACAGGCTTTGTGTTTGCCCTTCCTGACTCCTGTTCTGAGCTTATGATGAAATTGTGACTTGTATAAAGCCATTCCATGACCCCACAACAGAAGCAGTCTCAAACTGAAGTCTAATCAATATCCACAGGGACAGATTCAAGCAAAAAAGAGCAACTGGGAAGACCTAAGTGAGATATCTGGCAAAAGAATGCCATCAAAGAACTGAATGTATGTCAGATGTTGAAAAAAGCTTAATAGAGCCATGCATGAAACCACAAATAGAAACAAAAATATAATGGCTGGTTTGTGAAGAATAACATACCTCTTTTCCCTGTAGGAATCCACATTTTGGAAGTTTGTGGAACAGAAAAAAAAGTCAAACTGTGAAAACAGTGATTAGAAGCCAGCAAGATATGGCTATTATCTTCTTATTGTTCAAGGTATTTCTCTATTTTCATTAACAGTCTCAGCTTACTTTCAAGGGTTAATATTTGTTGCAAATTAATACAGGTTTTCAGAAAATTATTAAGTTGGAATCCGGCCACTTTAAAATATTATTAGTAACAGGATTACAACTATTACTTACAACTCTATTTTTTATTATTTACAGAGAGGGAAAATGCTTAACAAAATGCATTTATGGAATTAAATATAAGAATGTAGCTCTTTGATCACAATTTATTTTCTGGAACTTCCCTGGACTTCTTTTCTTATTTGAAGTTCCACTTTAATGCACATCCTCAGAAGAAAAAAACTTGCATATACATATTATTAAGTAATTATTTACAGCGTAACACAGTGGTGATACTAGTACAGAATAATGCCCTTTGGGAATTCATTTCAAATCATTGAAGCAGGTGTTTCTGCTGTATAAAATAAAATATCCATAACAAGTTCACACATGACAGATGTAAGCTAAAATCTAGAACCGACAGTGTGAGGTAAAAGCAGATGTTTTGAATGATCATATTTATAGACACTATATCTTAGTTTACCACTTTGCCTACTTTCCCAGAAAATTATGAAGGGGTTTTTATTTTATAATATGAATTTCATTCCAAGAAGTTCCATGCATCACTGAAAACCTAGATGATCAGATTTTTAAAGATGCTAGTATTATTAATGGTTATTATAAAAATCAATTTGTTGATTTGGTAAAATAAAGGGAATTTTTAGTTCCTGTAAAATCTACTGTAGTACGTATCCTCAGCATGAGGTATTTAGAAATGTCTCCTGCATGGGCCTGACCAAAATAAACAGGACTTGTGCATGAATGCAGAGTGTCCCTACTCACTTCAACAGGCTTGCAAGAGGCGCCCTGAAGAATTGTGCCCACACTATGAAAAATAATTAATTAAACAGGAATTTTTCTTGGATCAGCTTTAGAGAAGGGCATTATTAAACAGAATTCCCCCTTTTGCTTTATAAAAATTTACGTATGAAACTGTCAGACACATGACCCTCCTGTTTTATTTTGCTTGGATTTGTAACTAGAGATAAGACTGGAAGAATAATTTCTATTAACCTGCGTTCTTCATGTGATTTCAGGACCCCTGGCTGGCAATAGCTCTGCCTTTCCCTTTATCTGGTTTATGATTTTGAAATGTTCAGACCTGAAGCTTATTCAAGGGGATCTAAGTACAGTTTTATTTCACTTCACTTTCTATAACCTTCAAAACTATTATGGCTCTGCAAATGTGAATTGCCTTTAACATATGTCAGAGGCTTTTACCATAATGTTTCTTGACAGAATTGCTTCACACCGAGCCTGTACAGGGTGGCTATCAAGCCTTATTGTACAGCTAATGCCGTTATCCTCACCTCTGAATGGTGCTCTTCGTTCTGCTGCAGGACTTCAATGCAGAGCTCTGCTAAATGAATAACCTCTTCCAGCTTTACCGAAGGAGGCGCTTGATTCAGTGTGTCTGTGGTGGAGGAAACACATAAACTAGGATGATGGCAGCTAGAAAAATACAGAATAGGAAATGAAACAATGCACAGACTAGATGTTTTCAAAAGGTTGACATCACTTAGCTCTCCAGGCATGCTTTTAATGCAAATTATTCTAACTGCTGTTATGATCAGACCAATATGTACATAAAGTATCTTACCCACCAAGAAAACAGAGGGCACAGTCAGCTCTTTCCTGATTAAATACGTGAGAACTAACAGGTGCATCTCTAGTGGCACATCAGATGTTCATCTTCGGCAACAAGCAAGTTCTACTCCTCTCCAAGGTCAGCTGCACAAACGGATCACAGGCCAGGGATTTGTTTTTCCCCCCTACTATGCTTAGGGTGATATTCATGATGGATTAATTACTGTGCTCAACAGGCAGAATTCATGCTTTCTCTTTGCAGCTGAATTCCAGGCATGTATAATCTAAATATAATAGGTTTCAATTTGTCTAAAAATTGAGAAAGGACAACGGTGCTATGCAATTAGCTGACCCTTTCATGCCTCTGTACTTCTCACAATGGAGGCCACAAGTTACCCAGCTAAAGCAGCAATTAACAATAAACATTAAAAATGAATAAGAAGGCACAAAAGAAAAACTGGCTTACTACAGGAAAACTAACTTCACCTTTAAAACACATGCAAGGACGATACACGCATCTTTCAGAAGGAAACCCCAAAAGAGAAATTAAATCCAGATGTATTTGCAGAAGACGCTTCTGAGGTGGGAAAAACATTAACATAATCGGTTGGAAAATGCAAACTGAAATTATTTAAAACTGACAAAAGTATGGCAATCCCCAGCTCATTCATTCTGCATTTTACATAGGCTACAAACCTAAAAAGAAACATATATGAAAGACTATTCTTATCACAATGTATGTGTACCAATCCAAACATGTACTGTACTAGAGTTTGGCAAGCTGAAGACTGCATTAGCTATCCTGAATTAGTCTGTGAAATTCTGTCCCCCTCACCTCTTCATACCACTTTTCCATAAACAGGATAGACACCTATCCTTGAGGCTGTTTTTCTTTATCACCTCTTCCTTTTGGCTTTTGATTTCTGTTGTTCTGTCTAAATCCCCTCACTTTGCTTTGCAGCACATAGATCTTCCTGAGTCCTCCATGAGGTTTTTCTCTGAGGCAAACTGCCCATTTGGATCCCATATAGCAACTGTACTGTTTGCCAGCAATCTATCACTCAGCCTCCTCCTCATCAAGAAAGCTTAATGTGGACATTCCTTGACATCACAGCAGTTCTGCTAGTATGTGTCTGTTTTATATGTGATATCCAGTTTTTGACTGTTTTAGTTTGCTGGGTTCCCAGAAACGAAAGCAAATTGCTTCACAAAACAATTAAAATGACAGGCATAATAACTAGGGGTATGTGTTCGGCTAAATGTCTTCTTGGGGAACTCACCATTTGGCAGTGTTTAAAGGGACTGAAAGCCCTTGAAATGCCTTTGGACTCTCGCCATGGAGTTGCATGGCTTGGAGAAGGCATTTAAAGGCACTGTGATCCCTTTAAATGCCTTCCCCTCTCCATTAAAAGCAATGGAGGATGGGGGCACCTTCTTTGGGGATGAGTAGAATTGGACCCCAGCCCAATATTTTTGAGACATGGGTTTGTTTGCTTTTTGAGGGGAGGCACCAGCAACTATGCTGTAACTTTGATACCTCTACCTCAAAAAACAGGGCCCCCCAGATACTCCCAGATTGATTCTCTATTATACACTATGGTGACCACTGATTATAATGGTTCCCACACGGTATACTGGAGCCAAAAAAATTCAGGTTTCCCAAATATTTCCTGAATCAAAATACTATACTAATATTAGGATTCAGGAATATCAGAAAATACCAATATTTTTTGGGTTCAATATACCTTAACCCGAAAAATACAGAGTATTTTTTGCACATCCCTAATTATAACATTTCCTTATTACAAAATGCATTTTTCCACAGTCAGACAAACATATTTTGATGCAGTGATTAAAAAGAGCTATTTCTAGCAGAAGGCTATCTGATCTTTGAAAATTTTAAAAATTGCCGCCTGAATGATATTTTTGAATTGATGGCAAGCACTATATACAAAACAAATTCCTAATTAGAGAAAGATAGCAGGATTGCAAATTAGCATGGGGAACCTTTTTTGCTCCTGTTTGATTTTCATTCAATAGCACAACAATCAGTGTCTGATAAAAATATATTTGTGAGTGGGCAACTCACTGATTCTGCCCTTTGTTCTTTCAGTGAAATGAACATGCGCTAAGAGCTTTAAATTACAAAGAAAGCCCTCTCCACATGTACAAATGGCTTTACTCTGCCTTCAGTTCAATAGTGCTTGTAGTGCTCTTGTTTTCCTTCAGATAAGTCCTTGTGAGCTTGGAGGGCATTTACATGTAGCCATTCTTTTTAGTAGAAAACTTGCCTGCAAAAGACCTCATTAGAAGAGGTTTCAGCTTTTGAGCAACTGGTCAGGACAGAAGTCTCTCATTGTTCTTTTTCCTGGCCATAGTCCACTCTTTCTTTGATTATTACGAAAGCTGTTCTTTTTCTCCTAAAAGAAGTAAATTTGCACCACTGTACCCATTTACCCAGCCTGTTCCACTATCCCATAATAACCTTTCACTATCATATTGGGGGGGGGGATCAAACTTAGAATTTGGGGGCAGGGGAGGACACACATGTAACAGAGGCTGGAAAATGCGGGGGGGGGAGTGGCATGGCTATTTGCGCCGGTGCAATTAGACCCGCCATAACGCGATCATACGTGTCGGAGGCACACCATGGTTCCGTCCCTTGGCATGTGCGCTTCAACAAAGACAGAGGGAAAAGCCGCGCTGGCGTGATCACATGGACAGAGTCCATTGGCAGCCCATGGCAAACCATTTGCCAGTACTTTTGGTCAGGTACTTTTTAACCGCGCATTTTCGGCGGGACGCCATGGGTGCGCTACGCCCGCCAGATGTTGCAGTATGATCGCGTCTGGAAAATCTGCCCAACATTCGTGGCTCTCTCGCGGCAAATTCGGTGTGTGAATGGGGCCAGATATGGGAAAATAAAGACAGGCTGCGATCGCACACACTAAATAATCCACTTTCAATCTACTTTCCAACTGGATTTTTCTGTGTGAACTGGCAAAATCCAATTTGAAAGTACATCGGAAGTGGGTTATTTAGTGTGTTTGATCACAGCCACAGTGGGAGACAAAAGTGAAACAACATGGTAAAAGTCCTGGTGCAAGCACTTGTTTAAAAACACTGGTATTAAATCTAAAACTGATATTAAATCTGCTATATCTCTTTGGGACATGCTGCATTCGTTGACCCCTTTGATATGGGAGCTCACACAGCTCTCCCATATGCAGAGTACAGCACAGGCACACCCACCCACCTTCCCAATAACTTCAATAGATGCCTACATTCTTTTTTATAGCAGAATCAATGTCGTGGATCTAAGTTTCCTCCAACCTAAATACCTGTCTTTCAACTTAAGTGGCTTTTCCTTTGGAGGAAGCGCCACTTAAGGTGGAGGAAGACTTCTTAGGCTGAAGGAAGGCTTCAAACATTGCTCAGTGGAGTGGTGCAATAGGGGTAGGATCCACCCCAACTTCTCTATTGAAACGAGCAGAGCCCTTGCTACATAAAACCTCACACAGAACCCTGGAACCAGTATCCTGATGTCCAAATGACAGAAGGGATCCTCAATGTACTTGTTTGTCTTAAATCACTGTATGGCAAGTTCTACTTGAATAGCTATAACTCATGTGCAATAGCCAAACTTTTAGCAAACGTGTACATTCTAACAATGACATTTGCCCTTCATGCACAGGGTAACCAACAAGAGTTTGAAAATTAATGACAAGCACATACAACATATTGTTATTGTATGTACAAGACTTGAAATCACAAACCCATATACCTTGACATATTTTCCACTGAATAAGCAGCAATGACTTCTAAGTGAATGTTTCCAGAACTGTTGTCTATAATATGCCACTAAAATGATCTCTTTTCTCAGTCTTCTCTCATGTCTAACAGCTGAACCACCCAGTCTTAGTCACTTTCAGCAGTAATGATAAATTATCCTTTTCCCTTTCGTTACTTAAATTCTCCTTAAAAGTACCATTATTTCTATTTCTCAGTGACAGAAAGGGCAACTCTGATGAAAATCAGCGCCTATTTTAAGCTTTGATTGATTTGAGCAGCAAGTATTTCTGAAGAGAGAAAAAAGTAACAAAACATTAAAACTCGGTATTGAGGTTCTATTCCTGCCCTATACCAGGAGCATACTCAAATTTATAACTGGTAACCAAGGCTCCACCTACCTTTTGCCCCCCCCCCCCAGATTTCAACAGTGATTGAGTTGACTTGAAATGGACATTTCTGACAAGTGTTGTACAAATTTAACAAATACTCTTAACTTAAAGCAATAAGGACAGGGGGGAAAAAGATACATTAAGAGGTGCATGTCCACACATGGTTACACAAAGCCCAAATGTTATACATTGTGGGTCATCAGTATGTGGCAGATACAGGAGATTGTGGCGGAAAGTCCGATGAGGCTTTCTGCTACACAGCCAGAAGCAGTTTAGAGGCACAAATAGCTTGTCTCTCAACCAAAACATCTCCCGCTGACAGCAGTTTTCTATCCCAGAGAGGAGATATCTAAAGTATGTCACCTGAAAGTGCAGGTCTCAGTTCATATGTAATAAATACGGAGATAGTTTCAAGTTTATCCTGCAAAGCAGGGGACATGGAAGTATAATGCCCCCAAGCCAGTAGATTCTCAAAGGCCAACAACTAGTGTTTTCATTGAAATAGTCACTCCTGAATTTGACACCAAGCCATCAATTCCATCCCCATTAAACCCATTAAAAGTAAACCTTTACTCCTAAGAAACTAGTCTTCAAAATGCAGAAATATGAGTTCAACCCCTAGCCTAGAAGATACCACCAAAACTGACAGGGTCAGAGGAAAAAAATTACAACCCCATGTTCAACAGTACTTCCACTCCATGAATACAGCTCAAACCATTAACCTGTGAAGAACGAAACTTTTATACAGCACAAAAAGCAAGAAATCAACCTACATGGCAAGATTTCCACCAGAAAAGACAAGCCATCTACCACTCTCAATTGCAACTGCATAAGAAACAAACTCTCCAACCTGCAGGCTGCCAACCTGCAAGCTGCTAATTGTAACAACAAGGACTCCTCCAAGAATATTGTTAAACTGTCACAATACAGACTCAACCCTTCAGAGGAATGAGTTCTTTCATGTGGACTTTCATTCTGCCCCACCAAATCCACACAGATGATTCAATTCTGCGGTACTTCCAACATACATAAGAACAGAACAAGAAAGAACAGACAGCTTTTTCACAGCACACCATCCCACAATCTACTGGAGAACAGTTACCATCCCTCCAATTCACTAATGAACAGGATACTCACCACCACATACCATCAAAACAACGCTATAAGAAAAGAGACTCCACATGGACCCCCTTCCTGATGGTCACAATACCACACTGGATCTTTACACAGAATGCTTTCGCCACAGAGTATAAACTGATGTGATCAACAAACAGCACTGTGTACAGCCAGGGCTATTTTTGGGCAGGAACGCACAGGAACGGAGTTCCGGCTGGCTCCCAAGTTGGCCATGCCCAGCAGGAACTCATTAGCATAATAGGCCACACCCAACAGCAGAAACTCATTAGGATTGGCTACATTAGGGGTGTGTGGCCTAACATGCAAAGGAGTTCCTGCTACAAAAAAAGGCCCTGGGTTTTGACAACAAACAAGGTAAACAGAATAACAAGCAAAAGGTGGGTGTGGCTGGATAACCACACTTCTGGTAACATGGGGGTGCGGCCTAATGCGCTAATGAGCTGTGCTGTCAGGGGTGTGGCCCAATATGCTAATGAGGTCCTGCTGTTGGGTGTGGCCTATTATGCTAATGAGTTCCTGCTGGGCTTTTTCTACAAAAAGAGCCCTGTGTACAGCAGAATCTCAACCATGCTGAAAGGAAGGCCATAAAAAATCTCAGGAACAATCTGGATATTATAATTAAAGAAGCAAACAAAAGTGGAGCCATTGTCATCATGAATAGATCACACAGGAGGTTCAAAGACAACTCTCAAACATTACTTTTTACGAACAACTGGACTCAGACCCCACACAGCAATACAAAAAAGAACTATACAAGATTATAAAGAAATTACCACTGCACATTCAGGAACTAGTCCTTTCAGACACACCACCGTAACCTTGACCAGGTACCTTTTATCTTCTACACAGAATACACAAACCAGGCAACCCAGGAAGCCCCATTGGCTCAGGCATAGACAATATCACCATGGGGGCATCTGGATACATGGACTCTGTTCTAAGACCCTATGCCATCAATGCTCCTAGTTATGTTCGTGACACCAAAGACTTTCTGGGGAAAATACAATCTTCGAACAAACTTCCAGATAATACTATTTTAGCCACCATGGATGTGGAATCTCTGTATACCAACATCCCACACAAAGATGGATTACAAGACATAAAGAACATGATTTCTGATAACAACACAGCTGAGTTTGTCACCAAACTGTGCCATTTTGTTCTCACCCATAACCGCTTCAGATTTGGTGACAACCTGTTCCTCCAGATCAATGGTACAGCCACAGGCACCCGCATGGCTCCACAGTATATTAACATCTTTATGGCTGACTTGGAACCATGCTTCCTAAACTCCCACCCACTCATACCTCTTTTTTACCTGCATTACATTGATTACATTTTTATTGTCTGGACACATGGTAAAGAAGTTCTGGATACATTCCACCAGGCATTCAATGATTCCCCCCACCACCACCATCAACCTGACAACGAACCAATCCATGCAAGAAATACATTTTCTGGACACAAGTACACAATGGATGCATGGACAACACCTTATACTGGAAACCTACTGACTGACAAGCATACCTACATGCCTCCAACTACCATTCTAAAAATAATGAACAATCCACTGTATATAGCCAGGCTCTATGCTACAGCTGCATTTGCTCCAATTCTACAGACAGAGATTTTCACCTGAGGGATCTATAACACACCTTTTTGGAACTTAAGTATCCACCTGACGAAGTCAGGAAACAGATTAACAAAGTCAGAATGATACCCAGAGAAAACCTGCTACAAGACAGGCCCCAAAGAGACAATAATAGAACACCACTAGTGATCACATACAGCTCTCAGCTCAAAATAGTTCAATGCATCGTCAATGACTTACAACCTCTACTGGATAATGACAGTACCAAAGAACAAAAGCAAGATATACAAAATATTTCAGGTATGGAAGTACAGAAAAAATTTAAATACTTAGGTATAATAATAACTAACAGATGCAGCTCGAAGTACAAAGACAACTATATGAAGCTATCGATAGAAATCAAAAAGGATCTAGAAAACTGGAAAAACTTGCAATTATCATTTATGGGAAGAACAACAATCAAGACGAAAATTTTACCCAGATTCATCTTATTTCAGACAATTCCAATTATAAAAGAGCAAAAATACTTCAAAGAGTTAGAAAAACTGATAAGACAATTCATCTGGGAAGGTAAAAAACCAAGAATTAAGTTAAAAATATTACACGATTCCAAGGAAAGAGGAGGATTTGCACTATCTGATTGGCAACTGTATTATAAAGCAGCAGTTCTTACATGGGTAAAGGATTGGATTACATTGGAAGATATGAGACTGTTAAAGCTGGAAGGACATGATTTAATGCTGGGCTGGCATGCTTTTGTTTGGTACCAAAAAGGTGGTAAGCAACATATTCTGAGAGCGGCCTTAATTAAGGAATGGGAGCAAGTTCAGAAACTGTATTATAATAAGATACCAAAATGGGTCTTGCCATTAGAAGCCTTTATAAATCCAATGACATTTACAAAGCAACAGTTGTGGAGATATCAAGACTTGTTAAGATAGCCAACACAAATTAATTCAGCAAGAAAAGCTAAAAGAACAAGCTATCAACTTGAACTGGTGGGAAAGAGCACAAATAGAGTCTAGATATGTGAAAGATAAAATGATGGGATTTTGTGATATACCTGTAGAAACAGATAAAATGTTCTGGTGTGTTGAAGGGAAATATATAAAATTATTTTGTAAGCTGTTATTAGAGACGAAAATGCAGGATGAGGTGATAAAAGAAGCAATGATTAAATGGGCACAAAACATAGGTCATAACATACAACTAGAACAATGGGAAAAGGTATGGAAAGTTAACATAAAGCTCACTAAAGCTGTGTCTTATAAAGAAAATATATACAAAATGTTTTATAGATGGCATATGACACCTGAAAACTTAGCTAAATGGTATCCAAATATGTCAAATGTATGTTGGAAATGTAAATGAAAAACTGGCTCTTTTTACCATATGTGGTGGACATGTGATGTTGTTAAAAATATTGGATATGGATACACACGATAGTACAAAAAATACTTGACACAAATGTACCATTCATACCAGAACTGTTTTTATTAAATATTGTCCTGCAAAATTTTAATTTACAAGATGTATATATGATCATACAAATTGTAACTACAGCTAGAATTTTATATGCAAAATATTGGAAAAAAGAAGAGACACCAACAAAAGAAGAACTAATTTTCCAGCTGTTAGATGCAGCAGAAATGGACAAATTATTCTGTTTTCTATGTCTTTTCTTCTCATCTTTGTTCTTCTGTAGTATCTTTCTATGAAACCAATAAAAATGTAAAAAAAAAAAACTAATCACAAGAGAAATCTGTAGGAGAGCATTTCAGCCTTCCAGGGCATTTAGTGGGTGACCTCAAGGTAGCTGTTTTGTTTCAAAGGAACTTCAGGAACAGAATGGAAAGCTTCCTCACACAGGTTCTCTGGATAGGCGGCACATATGTTTTCTAAATAAATGCCACAACCCTCAGCCCCAGCAGTTTAATAAACTGCCAACCTCAGCAGTGACCTACACAAACACATACTTCCCCAGTGAAATCACAGTTTCTTCTAAAATACAGAAAGAATAACAGGTATAGGATGTGACCATGTACAAACAACTTTACACTCAACGTTAAATTGCTGCTGGTAAGTTAGCTCCTTTGGACTAACAAAGGCACCAACTTACTAAAACCTACATTCAGATCAATAACACATTTGCAGACCACACCAGTGATTCCAAGGAAAGCTGATAAGCCCCTGCCCCAGACCTATGTTAGATCCTTCTCTTTTCTCTGGTTATAAAGCTTATTATTAAGAAACAAACAGGAAATCATATTTTTAAAACAACAAGTATTGAAAAGTTGATGGTTGACAGACAGATCCCCCGAGCCGCCACGCAGTTGCTCCCCGGCATGATCAGATGCCGGGGGAGAAGCCACGGGACGGAGAGCGAGGCAGCATGTGCAGTTTGGCCGGGAACCTTGAATGCTGTGGAAGACAGACGCGCTGGCGATCCCATGGCTGCCCTTGCTGCGGAGCTTCAGGTAGGAAGTACTCTTTTCTAGGTTCTTTTTTGCTGCGCGTTTCCCCCCGGAAAGGACGGATTGGGGACAGGTGCACTCCGCTTCCCAGATGTTGAGGTGTGATCGCACCCGTTTGATGAGCCCCCGATCCGTCCCTCTTGCGGGGCAAAACCCCCCGTGTGACCGGGGCCTAAGTTCCTTGGAGGAAGGTGGTATAAAAATATAACTAATAAATAACCTGAAATTTCCTTTCTGTCCCCTGTGCTTTGCTAATTTCAAAATAGGAGCGATTTTTCTAAACAGTATAGACAGACCGCTCACAAAAGACGAACAATCCACAGAAAGGGGGACGAGGGGCAAACCATATAGGTATACATATATTGCTTATTGCAATACGTTTGCCTGATGCACAGATTTCCACAGAGTTCAGACACATGGCTCTTTCCATTTACTGTTATCGACATATAGTTCTATTCAAACAAAATTATCCTTTGCCTTATGGCAAAAAGAACATAAACATAAAAATGAGTGAGTGGCTGCTCATTAACACAGGAGGCCTCACTCAGCAACAATCTGGAGCTGTGCAAGGTCTTGCCACTGCCCATTGCCTGTTTGAAGACTATAGCAGTTATATTCTGCTGAGGATGTGAACTCCTCTGCTCAGCGGGGGGGGGGGAATTAGTGGGAACACTGATCATCATAACACTAATTTCACATCTTTAGGCACATCAATTATACTGACTATGCATGGGATGTATCTCTCAGTGCTGCAAACGCTACTTATCTGAAACATCCTGCTTTTTATTGTGAGCATTACCGGAAATCAAATTTAGAAATTCAAGCCAATCAGTAAAAGAGAATGAACTGATGGTGTTACTTGATTTTTAAAAATGTTGTTAGAACTCACTGCCAGAGAACAGACCCAATTCATATATACCACAAATATTTGGGAACAGTAAACTCATGTGGTTTCAGTGTGTTTAGCATACTACTCAATTGATACCTAGTCCCTTTCAGAGATGCACTGCCTCTATGGTACGCTAAACTGATTCTCAGAAAGATCACATATGCATAAGCCTTTAAAGAAGACTATGGCCAGTGAGTGAGAAGCTTTGAAGTTGGCACCTCTCTAAAATTTCCAAGCCTTCCTTGCCCATCCCCACAGCTCAAAATGCCCCTGCAGTGCTGTTCTTGGAGAATGGTGACCCCCAGAAGTAGCATGAGGGGAGACACTGAGGGCTTCTGCAGGAGGAATCTGCAAATATCTCCTTCCCCTGTGCATGCATGGATCTTTTTGACAGGATCCAACCCATGGTGCAGGTAACTGCTTGTGAAAGCCACCTTGAGCTATGAGGAAAGGATATATTTTAATAAATAATTAAATAGTTAAAATGGGGGTATATATATAAATAGGTAAATTCATGTGCTCTTCCCTATTTTACTTCTTAAACTACATTCAAGATTAAATTTGATTTTTAAATTAACTGAATTATGACTATGTCGAAGTATGCATGTCTAAATTCTGCATTCTTTCAACAGAAAATCCAAACTGGGCAAATGTTCACGTGCTTGAGTATTTAGAACCCACTGAGACCTAATCTGAGCATGAGAAGCAGGGGTCATTTGGGGGGGGGACGCGGGGGGACGCCATCCCCCCGGGTGAGGTGCGGGATGGCGGGGCCTGGAGCTCCCTGCTGGTGCCCGCTGGAGGTCGCCGCCGGCTGTGGGGAGGACACACTTCCGGTGATGTCAGGGGGTGTGGCATATGCTAATGAGTTATGCTAATGAGTCCCCCTAGCTCTTTTTCTACGAAATGACCCCTGATGAGAAGAAGATAGTGAGGCAAATTGTCACTGCTAGTTCTACCAGCTACTGGTTTACCAGCTGAGACTGGGCCTTTCCTTCTCTCCACAGGGATTATTTGGAACCAATTGCCCTATAAGCAGGAAAAGAGCCAAATACATTCAACGGCCACCACTGCAAACGCCACCTGCTGCGATTGGGTCTCTCTTTTTATAACAGGCTATTTCAAGACAAAATAACCTAAGGGGCGTGTGTGTGGAGAGTTCAAGGGTTTTTTTTTTTTTAGGAGGAGGTGAACAATCCTTATTTTTCCTTTTAATTTTGTGACCTAAGAACCCAAGAACTGGGAACTGAACTGGGAACTGAAGAGGGCTTCATTTGGGAGCAGGAGAATATCAGTGACAAAATACATGATGGTGAGAAGAAACAGTTTGTTGTGTACATTTCAGCCATCCACCCAAACCATTCTTAGGTTGCAAATTCTTTGGGGGCAGACAGAAATCAATTAAACTGCTCTAAACAGTTCTGAGCCCATGAGATGGGGCAGATGTATAAAGAGTTACGTAATTTGTACATATTATTCTGGTTCCAAAACATGGAAGATTAGAAAGATTAGGAAATGAATTAAACATTCTACCCTGCTGTATGTGTATCAGTCCATAATTAAATATGTCTAAAACAACTATGGATGATTTCTTTTCCTCTGCTCTGAGATGCACTCCCAAGAAAATGAGTGGCCCTTACAAAGATGACATGGAGGCAAAAGAAATGCAGATTTTGATTCCCTTTGCTATGAAAAGCAACTGGCGTTTAAGCTCGTAATTTAATTTTCACCAGGATCAAAATGCTTTGAAAAGAACAAAAAAACCTCGTTAGAGAAATTGTGCTTCTCCTAGGATGGAGGAGAACAGGGAGCACAACCCTGTCAGCAGCTAGCTCCCTTTTCACCACTCCCACAAATATCACTCAAGGCTATCACATCACCACCTTGGCTTTCTTTGAAAATGGAAAGTGACCTTAACCTCAGGAACATCACCAAGGCAACCCTTTTCTGTGCTGAGGCACTTGTCATTTATTCTACAGTAGCACCAAGAGAAGAAAGAAAGAAAGAAAGAAAGAAAGAAAGAAAGAAAGAAAGAAAGAAAGAAAGAAAGAAAGAAAGAAAGAAAGAAAGAAAGAGATTCCATTGTGCCAGCCACTGCATGGTTACATCACAGAAGTGAGACACTGATAGGTATCTACCATAAGATTCAAGTGCAAATGCATGCTGTTGCACAAAGCCCACCCAGATGCAGACAAAATACTTTCTCTACGATTCATGCCTCAGCAGTGAATCACTGCTCCAGTTACTGCTCTTTTCGGAGATTGTGTGGAGAACATTCTAGGTCCTTTTCTGTGTTTTGAGAACAGAAATTCTATTTCATTTCAAAAGAAATGGAACTTGGAACAAGAGCAATTCCCATAAATTCTAGTTTCTATTAAGAAAAATGCTTCTTTCCTGAATCAATGAAACATGACATCGTTTGTTAACAAGGATCAACGTTTCCACAGCTGCATTTTTTAAAAAACTGACAATTATTTTAGTGGGTGAAGGCTATTCTGGGGATTAAAATTATAAATAAAGTCCTCTCACCATAAAATCAACGCCCAGGCCAAACCCTTGGACCTAGAAACACAAAATTCAGGAAAACATTCCTATCATGGCATACATGCTCACTAAGAAGGTATGTTTAGAAATTCAACATTTCAAAAGGGGTAAGATGTGCTCCCCCCATTGCTTCCTATGTGGCTGTCAGGCTGCTACCTCCTTGCACCCCCCCCTTTGATCGGTCAGCTGCAGAGCTCAGTGTTCTGAGGTTAAAAAATCCCAATCAGTTACAGGAGTTACAGGAGACTGCAGAGAGCTAACGACAGTTGAGGAAATCAGGAATGGCCTGTGAGGCGCAGCAGTGCTACTGGCCCAGCCTCCCCGACGGCTTCAAATACGCTCCCCCCACCTCCTACACCTGACAGACAGCTGTCTATCAGGTGCAGCAGCAGGTGCAGGGTGCTTAAAGCCACCAGGGAGCCTGCCCCAGCAGTAACACCTTAGTGATCCTGCCGGCCCAGCCTCCACAATGCCTTGCAATACCCCTCTCCCTCCTACACTGGGCAGGAAGCTGCCTGTCAGATGCAGAAGAGGGGGTGGGATGTTTACACAATCCCCCCAACATCATACAGGGGTTGTTTGTCAGGTGTAGGAGAAGAGCCAGGGTACTTTCATCCATCAGGGAGACGGCCCCAGCAGGATCACCTTAGCGATGCTGCTGGCCCAGCCTCCCCAATGGCTTTAGCCACACTCCCACCAACTATGAAAAAATACCCCAAATTTGTAGAAAAGTGGTTTCCTGTATTAGGTTATTTAATTGCTCACAATGTGGATTCTAGAAAATTGGTTCATATGAACTTGCTTAATATCTGATTGCTTGGATGTTGTTTTGAATATGTATTTATTTCCCACTTCTTAAATGTAACATAAATGAGAAGCATTTTTGTAAAAAAAAAGAAAAAAAAAGCATGCCCTGCACCCCTCCCAGTTCAATGCCCAGGCCAAACCCCTGCACCAAGAAACCCAAAATAAGGGGAGTGCATTCCTACCATGATGTCAACCCCCACTATGATGAGATTTCTGAGAAACATGACCCCTAAGGGGGTAAAAAAGGGGCAAAATGTGTTCCCCCAACTGTTTTCCATGTGCCTGACAGGCTGCAGCCTCCTTGTCCCCCCTCTCTGATTGGTCAACTGTGTAGGTCAGAGTTCTGAGGTAAAACCTGCCTGCTTGCACCCACCTCCCTCTGATTGCTTAGCTGTAGATCTCAATGTTCTCAGGTAAAAACACAGTTAAAAGAGTCTGCAGACAGTTGAGGACAGTTACAGAAATCAGCGATTCAAGACTCCTGAACAGACATGTCTCTTAACAGCCAGCATGGCAACTGAGTTTATGAATGTTCATGGGGAGATAGTAAAGGACCTTTCTTTTTTATTATTTTTTTATAAATTTTCCAAAAGATCCACAACAAATACTGAAAAACATATCGTAATTACAAGAGAATCTTCACTCCATTGACTTATCTGTCCATATACCTTAATTTATAGTGGGATACTTACAATTTTGAGATTTTACCAATCCACTTATATACACTTGCCCACAACTTTTCAAACATTTCTTCACCCTTCCCGTGCAGCAATATTGTTAATTTCTCCATTTTGGCTTTTTCTAGTAATTTCTGCACAAATTCTTCCCTTAATGGTATTTTTTCTGTTTCCCAGTATTTGGGTAATAGAATTCTAGCCATGGTTATTATATGAACAGTCAAATATCTATCAGGTTTTTTATAAATATCTGGAATTATATTAAGTAAAAATAATCCCGGCTTGAATGGTACTTTTAACTTTATTATATCTTGTAGTATCACTTGGATCATCCACAAATATTTTTTGATGTTGTCACACACCCACCACATATGAAAGTACATCCCAACATTTTGTTTACATTTCCAACAGGTGTTTGTTAAATTTTGGTACCATTTAGCTAAACTATCTGGTGGGATATGCTACCTGTAAAACAATTTATATATGTTTTCCTTATATGAAGTGGCTCTAGTTAGTTTTTTGTTAGTCTTCCACACCTTAGTCCATTTATCCAGGTCTATACTATAACCTGTATTTTGTGCCCATGTTATCAGGGACGATTTGACTATCTCATCTTGCATTTCAAATTCCAACAAGAAATTGTACAACTTTTTAATACATTTTTTCTTCGTACTCAGCCATATTTCATCAAAATCCCACCGTTTCTCATAAAAACCATTGCTTCTATCCTTTTTTAACTAGATTCCAATTATATTCTTTCCCACCATGTCAGTTCGATTTTTTGTTTTTGTAGCTTCTCTGGTGGTTTCAAATCATTTTTACTGTCTAATAGATCCTCGTATCTACACAACATGTACTTGGTAAATAATGAGGGCTTTACAAAGGCTTCCAGAGGCAAAACCCACTTAGGGTTTTTCTTATGATAGCATTTTTTAATCTTTTCCCATGTTTTTATCAATGCACCTCTAAGAGCATGTTGCCTAAAATATGTCCTTTCTTTGCCGTACCAGACAAATACATGCCATCCCATTGACAGGTCATGCCCTTCTAATTTTAAAAGTTTTATTGTAAAGGACCTTTCTAGGAGCCATTTCGATGCATGCCTCCCTCATCACCACTCCCTCAGACCAACACCACATCACCACTCCCTCAGACCAACTCTCTCTCGCCTCTTACTGCACCCAAGCAAGCTCCTGGCAAACGTCGAGCCAGTTACACCAACGCTACAAGGAGGAGGCAACTTAGGAATGTGGCAGAGACATTTGCACACAGTACTCCTGTGGTGCACCAAACTGTGCAGGCCAAGTACCAGTGAGATCACCCTGAGGTGCTAAGAACAACACAGTCTCCATATGAGAAAAACAATCTAGGAACACAAATTGAGAGGCCATCACTTCCGTGGAAGGTCAAGACTCACTCAGCCATGGCATATGATCCTGATGTTGCTTATGAG
Source organism: Gekko japonicus (assembly GCF_001447785.1). Classification (NCBI taxonomy): domain Eukaryota; kingdom Metazoa; phylum Chordata; class Lepidosauria; order Squamata; family Gekkonidae; genus Gekko; species Gekko japonicus. The sequence goes on from NW_015176000.1 coordinate 172,317, forward strand.
GCAGACTGCACTGTAGTTCTGGCACACTGTATCATGACGCACAAATGCCAGTACTGCAATGCCCTCAAGTGGAAGGAGGAGCCCTTTGGCACATGTTGCAACAATGGCAAGGTGCAGCTCCTGTCCTTCGAACCTCTGCCTGAACCTCTCCACAGCCTGCTACTGGGCAGCCACCCTGAAAACGCTCATTTCATGGACCATGTTTGTCAGTACAATGGATGCTTCAGCTTGATATCATTCAGGGCCAAGCAGGTTAAGAACATAAGAACATAAGAAAAGCCAATGTTGGATCAGGCCAATGGCCCATCTAGTCCAACGCTCTGTCACACAGTGGCCAAAAATACCAGGTGCCATCAGGAGTTCCAACAGTGCAGCCAGGACACTAGAAGCTCTCCCACTGTTGCCCCCCCAAGCACCAAGAATACAGAGCATCACTTGCCCCAGCCTGAGAGTTCCTATCTATACCTTGTGGCTAATAGCCACTGATGGACATCTGCTCCATATGCTTATCTCATTCCCTCTTGAACCTGTCCATGCTTGTAGCCGCCACCACTTCCTGTGGCAGTGAATTCCATGTGTTAATCACTCTTTGGGTGAAGAAGTACTTCCTTTTATCTGTTCTAACCCGACTGCTCAGCAATTTCATTGAGTGCCCACAAGTTCTTGTATTTGTGAGAAAGGGAGAAAAGTACTTCTTTCTCAAACTGCTCTATCCCATGCATAATCTTATAAACTTCAATCATGTCACCCTTCAGCCGCCGTTTCTCCAAGCTAAAGAGCCCCAAGCGCTTTAACCTTTCTTCATAGGGAAAGTGTTCCAACCCTTTTATCATTCGAGTTGCCCTTTTCTTCACTTTTTCCAATGCTATAATATCCTTTTTGAGGTGTGGTGACCAGAACTGTACAGAGTACTCCACATGAGGTCGCACCATTGATTTATACAGGGGCATTATCATACTGGCTGATTTGTTATCAATTCCCTTCCTAATAATCCCCAGCATAGCGTTGGCCATTTTTATTGCAGTTGCACACTGTCTAGACATTTTCATTGAGTTATCTACTACGACTCCAAGATCTCTCTCTTGGTCAGTCTTTGACAGTTCGGACCCCATCAATGTGTATTTATAGTTAGGATTTTTGGCTCCAATGTACATCACTTTGCACTTGGCCACACTGAACCCCATTTGCCACGTTGACGCCCACTTGCCCATCCTCAACAGATCCCTTTGGAGCTCCCTGGTTCTCAACACCCTGAACAACTTCAGTTTTTGAGCCACAAGAGGACTTGTCCTTTTATACTGTGACTATCGAGCTTACTTAGGAGCCTTTGATGAGGAACTTTATCAAAAGCTGTCTGGAAGTCAAGGAAAACAACATCTATTGTGTTCTCCTTGTCCACATGTTTGTTCACTCCCTCAAAAAACACTAACATGTTAGTGAGACAAAATCTCCCCTTACAGAACCCATGCTGAGTCTGCCTCAATAGTTTTTGTTCATCAATGTGCCTACTAATTCTTTCCTTAATAACAGTTTCCACCAACTTACCCGGTATCGATGTCAGACTGACTGGCCTGTAATTTCCCGGATCTCCTCTGGAACCCTTTTTAAAGATGGGAGTGACATTTGCTACCTTCCAGTCCTCAGGAATGGAGGCAGATTTTAAGGAAAGATTACATATTTTTGTCAGGAGATCCACAAGTTCACATTTGAGTTCTTTCAGAACTCTCGGATGTATGCCATCCGGCCTGGTGATTTATCAGTTTTTAAGTTGTCTATCAGCTGTAGGACCTCCTCTCTTATCACCTCAATCTGACTTAGGTCTTTCAACACCCCTCCTGAAATCAGCGGTTCTGGAGTGGGCAAGCACTTATCTTCCACATTGAAGACGGGCAAAAAATGCATTCAGCTTCTCAGCCATTTCCCTATGATCCTTCAGTACTCCTTTTACCCTGGTCATCCAAGGGTCCCACTGCTTCCCTGGCTGGTTTCCTGCTTCTAATATATTTGAAGAAAGTGAAGACACAAACTGCTCTTTCAGGAAAAGCTGTGCCAGAGCTTGTGACTGACCCAATCAGCAGGTACAAGTGGAGGAGTGGGGAATCAAACCCGGTTCTCCCAGATTAGAGTCCGCACACTTAACCAGTACACCAAACTGGCTCTCGAGGACTCTGTGACCTGCACCGAATGTTTCTGAGGATGGGTACCCCAAGCAGCGGTTGGTTCCAACTGTGGCCTGTGGCTGTACGTATCACTTCACTTCTGCAGGCAGGCAGGGGACATAAAGTAAGGGTATGGTTGCCAGGACATGGATGGAAAACCCCGTGGTCATGGAGCTGAAGCTGCCAGATCTGATCTTCTTGTCCTCGGTTCCATAGTGGGCATCAGATCTGCTTCTGCCTCACCCTCTGAAGTGGAATGAGCAGGCAACAGTGAGTGAAGAGAGGGCATCCCAGGGGGTTGGATGAGTCTCTGTTCCATCTCACACACCAGATTGGGTGCCGGAACTGAATGTGACCAATGTTGCTTAGTGTGATTTGGTCTTGTCCCTGAGCTTTGTCTTGGATTCCTTCCCAAGAGGTTCCAACAAGCTCCTCGGAATCAATAGAGATCAAGGTTGAGGGAGAGATCACTGTGGCTCCAACCTTGGAAAAGATGGGACCAACCTGGTCCATGCCACAGAAGGAGGTTTTGAAGTGTATTCAATAGAGGCCACAGATTTAGCTGTGGATATAGTGTATCTAGATTTCAGTAAAGCATTTAACAAAGTTTCTCATGATATCCTTGAGTGTGGGCTGGATGGTGCAACCGTTGGATGGATTCATGGTTGGTTGAAATATCGTACCCAGTGAGTGCTCATAAATGGCCACAGGGTTCGGTCCTAGGCCCGGCGTTGTTCAATGGTTTTATAAATGACCTGGAGGAACACATAGAGGGGATGCTTAGCAAATTTGCAGATGACACGAAGCTGGGTGGGACTGCTAATTCTGAAGAAGACAGAGTCAGGATTCAAAATGATCTAGATAGGCTGGAACAGTGGGCTGAGACAAATAAAATGAATTTCAATAGAGAGAAGTGCAAAGTCTTACACTTAGGTACAAGAAAATCAAAGGCACAGATATAGAATGGGAGGGACTTGGCTTGACAGCAGCACATGTGAAAGGGATCTAGGAGTTCTGGTTGATAACAAGCTAAACATGAGCCTGCAGTGCGATGTTACTGTGAAGAAAACTAATGCAATCTTAGGATGCATTAACAGAAGCATTGTGTCCAGACCAAGGTAGGTGGTAGTTCCGCTCTATTCTGCTATGGTCAGGCCTCACCTGGAGTATTGTGTCCAGTTTTGGGCACCACATTTTAGGAAGGATGTTGACAAGCTCGAGTGTGTCCAGAAGAGGGCAACCAGGATGGTGAGAGGGTTGGAATCCAAGTCTTATGAGGAAAGGCTGAAAGAGTTGGGTATGTTTAGCCTGGGAAAGAGAAGGCTTAGAGGGAACATGATTGCAGTCTTCAAGTATTTGAAGGGCTGTCATGTATAAGATGGAGCGGATCTATTCTCTCTTGCTCCAGATTGCAAGACTAGCTCTAATGGGTGGAAATTACAAGGAACCGTTACCGGCTAACTATCAGGAGAAACTTCCTAACTGTAAGAGTGGTTAAGCAGTGGAACAGACTACCTCGGGAGGTGGTGGATGCTCCTTTGCTGGACATTTTCAAGCGGAGGCTGGATGACCATCTTTCGGGTATGTTGTAGAGCTATCTTTCAGCTATGCTTCTGCAGAGTGCAGGGGGTTGGACTAGATGAATGTTAGACCAACTCTAACATTCTATGATTCTAAGTTAGTGGAGGATAAGGCTTTCTCCCAGAGTGTGGCTCTGAGTTTCGAAGTTGCATCACTTTGTGCCTTTGGCATGAATTGCTGATACACCTTGCATGCTGTCACATTGTGGTCTTCACCCAAACAGAGCAAGCACAGGTTGTTGTCATTGGTTTGGGTCATCCTGGCATTTCATTGGGTGAATTTCTTTAAAAGACCCTTTTAAGCCATGTTAGCCAAATGAGTCTGTCTGCCCACCCCAACAGATTGGGGGGGGGAGGTTCAAGGATAAACTAAAACCGAGACAATGGTGGACATTTGGTCTGACTTTACTACTTTTTTTCCTTTTATTTTTTGGAATACAGTCTTCATCTGTACTTGTAGGTACCACAGAGCAGGAAAAAAATCTCAAAAAAACAGAACAGAACAATGATCATCAAACGGCAAAAAAAAGAGCTAGTGAACGTACTCCAATGGCAGCAAAGAAGGAACTGAGGAAAGGGGAAACTGCTTCCTTGGAGCATGTAATCATTTAGATGGGAAAATGCATTGCTACAGCTCCAAATGGTAGGGGAGCCTCCAGCTAGGAAAATCTTCTCCACAGCAGGCCTGCTCATGCACAGTCCCAATGCGGGACTGCACAGAAGACTGAATATGAGAACCTGTATACTCTTCATCATTGTACAGATTCCTACCTTGCTTAATTTTCCTGACAATCGTGTGAGACAGGTTAGACTAACAGAGAAAAATTTCCTCATAAGTACCCAGTGAGACTGGCAGCAGGGCAGGATTTTGAATATGGATGTCTCATAACCAAGCTCAAATTTCTACCTGCTTCAGCTCCACAAACTATCACTAACCCCTCATTTCGCATTCAGAAATATCAAGCTGCAAGTCCTCTTGGGGCTGCTGCATTTCACATTGTAGACTGAGGATCACTTTTTTAAAATCTTAAAAAAACACGATCTGCACATGCAAAATTAGCATGAAGAAGGGTTTTAAATGCTCAGGCATATGCTACTTTGACTCCTTGCCCAATTACCCACTTTCCTGATATAAACTGGATCCTGACATTTCTTACCTAGATTTTTGCAAGATAGTATTGGAGCCATCAAATCTGTCCTGTGACTATCGCCACACCAACTGTTCAAAAATCCAAAGTTTTTATCCACTTGCATTACAAAACAAATCTCTTCCATCCCAGAACAGTCCAACAAATTCTCACAAGGAATTAATTGTATTTCAAACCTTACTTCCAATGCTTTTGAATGCACCCATTGCAAGTGGTAGGAAACAAATGCATTAATGAACCCTTTTGGGAAAAGAAAGAAAACACCAGTAAAGCTACCTCTCCTTCCTGCTGCAATGCCCTGGTATTATGCAAACCCCTAATTTCTTTGGAGGTGGCGTGCACTCCCACACTCTCCTGTCTGTGCTGCAGTTTTCTTCTAAAGCAGCAAACAACGTATCCTGTGACAGCAAGACCCACCCTTTCACTTTGCTGTATATAAGCAACACTCCCCTTCACCATGCTATATAGAACTGGACCAATTCCTACCATAACAGTAAGAATACTTTCAGTGTTCTCCTTAAGAATAAAATTCCCAGCACAGTTCTAGAATATATGAGATTTGCTATTCCCCAGTGATCTCCAACATGGTGCCTGAGGATGACATTGGTGACCACCACTGATGTGTTTCCAGGCAACCATTTACTTTTGAGTCTTGGGGGAAAAAATCAAGAGGCTGGAATGGAGAGATAAAAAGGAGTGCCAGGTCACTCCCCACCAACTCACAGACAAGCAAACTGTGAGGTCATCTTGGACAGGTGGATTGTGGCTGTGTGCCCTCAGCCTGGCCAAATACTCTCATGTCTTTGGACTTGAAAACCGTTCGCTGTGGCCATTCAGGGAACAAACACTTCCCTTTCTTTGGAAACTGAGACCAAACAATGTCTTTTCCACACAGCAAAGAGCTGATGCCAGCTTTCCTGGTTACTAAATTAGCCATTTGACTCACATTTTTCTCATTACCCAACTATTACTCAATGCAATGTTTCAGTCTCTGCAGACTAAATTGAATACACAATTGTGCAAAACTTAAACAGTAAATGCTCACGAAGAGTCTGATTTACAAAAGGTAAAATTTAGATTTACAGCTGCTGCAACAACCCTTTAATTTTTCACTTAGAAAATAAAACACTGCTTTGAAACCATGATCGGTTTTTTATGTGCAATATATAATCCTTTAGAAAATGAAATCCAGAATCTATACAGTCTTCTAAAAATACCATCTTCACTAAAAATGCTAAAACCAGAATGCTTTTGGTAGTAGTAGCATTCTACAAGGTCCACGTTAGTGAACGTCAGCTGTGACATACATTTTTCTTTCCTGGTGCTTTGATCTGTAAAATACATACACATACACAAGACATTTTGAGACATGCACACAATTAAAACATCAGTCACCTGGATCCTTGTCATTTGCTGCTTAATTACGAGAAAAGGGACAAGAAAAAAAATCAGGAATATCATTAGTATACTTTCATCAGTGCAAATCAAACTATAATTTGCGGCAATCTGAGTATTTAACAGTATATTCTGGTAAAGTAAAAAAATGTATACATTATTTGCATTCAATCAAAAAGGAACCTAACAACTACTTCAGCCTTCAAACAGCGAAGTTAGTCTGATAATTATACTCATGTCTGAAATTATATGGGATAAACAAGAAACAGGGCAACAGAAAACACTTGTGATTATATTATATCCAACCGGGGGTATTGTTTTTCACATAAAACACTGGAATAATTTTTGTGAGAACTCTTTTTGTTAAAGCAGGCTATGAAATAAAGTCTGCTTGTGATATGAAAACCATTTTTCTTTCATGTTACTAATCACACATTGTTTCATGGTCAAAATAAGTATTTAAATGAACTTGGGGGACTTCCGGGAAAATGGCGTGACACTGAGGGTGAGTCTCGGATCACTCCCGAGATACCCTACTCTTCTTGTCTCTTTTGAAGACCCCCCCCATGCCTTGCCATTGAGTTGGGCTTCACCCAGACCTCTCGTAGGTAGGATTGGCGCAGGGGACTTGCTCAGCCCCCCCCGCAATGGCAGTTAGCGGGGGGGGGAGACCGTTCTGTCCCAACGTAAGAGCAGAACAAGGAGCAAACATGGTGCGTATGTTTGCACAAGCCACGACCTTCCCTTTTTAGTTTTGATTTCAAGTTTAAGAAGCAACGAAGGCAACAGAGAATTTTGGTATATACGTTTCCTCACGGATTGATAAAGACCTCCATTAAAAAGACCCTTCCGAGAACGTATATGCGGCTGCGAAAAGGAGTAGAGTAAAAGGCTTGGAAATGGCGGCAAGAGGGGAGATTGAAGATACTCCAGCAAATGAAATTGTATTGGTGGACTTAAAAAACACGGAATTTGGCCACTTACCTTTGGAACAGTTTAAAGAATACTTAATCAACGAGATTCGGAAGGCAGCAGAGGAAGTGTGTAAAAATATCTGCAAGAAGTTTCAAAAAGCTGACTTGGATGCTGCAAGCGAGGAAAGCGAGGAGGAACCAACGCTCCTACAGTGAACTGTTAAAAGCTCCGAGAAAGATGACAAGCAACAGAAAGAGATAAGAGACTTATCCTCCACACCGACGAAAAAAAAAAGGAATGTTTCCAGGAAGGAAAAAAAAGCGAAGGATTTCATAAAGCAATTGCAGTTTGTAGCTCACATAAAAAGGAAGAAGCAAGCTAAAACTCACTGAAAAGTGAAGAAGTTTGTCAGAAAGAAAGTGAGGTGCCTCTTAAAGGAGAATAATAAGGAAATAAAATGCTGCCGATAGAGCTGATAAAGCAGAACCAGAACCCTAAAATGAGAGACGGTGAGTACAAAGGACTAAAACAACTAGGCACAGTCATCAGAAATAAATTGTTTCAGAAAACAACGTGGCTGCATGTATTATGTGGTAGAGGAACTTTCTCGTGGTTTAAAATGTCACAGATGGTGGAATTGGAAATGTTTGGCAAAGCTGTTCTGATTATCCTTTTGAATGGTTAAAATGATTCTGGGTAAACACTTTGCAGAAAACCATGTGGCAGTATGTATTGTGTAGCAAGTAACTGCTTCTATGTATTTAAAATAGGTAATGCTCAATTGTTTTAGGTTCTGAAATGGAAATCTTTGGTAAAGAAGTTTTGTCTATGTATGTGGACAGCTAAAGTGATTCTGGGCAAACATTTTCTCTGTACTCTAATCTCCCTTATAAATAAAAGCCGAATGGTAGTGGCACTTCTCTAGAACATTCCACATGCTCCAAAATCAGTTAGCTCTCTGATCTGTCATTGGAGATCACTCAGAATTACAACTGCATTGGAGATCTGGAGATCACTCAGAATTACAACTGCTTTCCAGATGGCAGAGATCAGTTCCCCTGGAGAAAATGGTGGGCTCTGTATCCTTATATGCTGCTGAGGTGATGTAGCAGTCAGGGCTTCAGAGCACGGGAGAGGCTGCAGGTGTGTGGGGGGTGGAAAGCTGAAGAGTGAGGGGGAAATAAAGGTAGGTTGATGATGGGCTGGGAAGGAGATAGGTTGCCAACTCCAGGTGGGAAATTCCTGAAGATGTGAGGGATGGAGCCTGGAGAGGGTGAGGTTTCAGGAGGCGTGGGACCTCAGACAGGTACAAAGCCATAGACTCCACCCTCCAAACCAACTCTTCGCTTCTGGGGAACCATCATTGCCAATCTCCAGGTGAGGGCTGGAGATCACTCAAAATTACAACTGTTCTTTAGGTAGCAGAGATCAGTTGCTCCGGAGAAAATGGTGGACTCAGTGTCACTATACCCTGCTGAGGTCACCATAGCAAACTGCCACTGAGTGTCCAAGGCCGGGGCACCCGCCCAGAGCCTCTTTCTAGAGGCCGCTGTATTTATTTCCACAACAGGCCTTTTTCCTAGTTGCTTATATATTCAAATGCTGCATGTATTTATTTGTTTATTGGTTGGTTTATTTTTGTAAATTACTCATGAGCTAAAGTTGATGATTAGTGGAAGAGGGAATGAAGCAATGTATTTATAATTTTGTTTTGTTAGATAAATATTTAAGCTATCAGGTCCCAAAAAACAGGAATGTAAATGCGAGACCATAATCTTCTAAGTATGGGATATTTGTGTTACGAGCAATCATTAAAAGATATAAAAAATATAAAGCAAGACAGAAATGAGACTGAAAATAGAGCTTTACTATGTTAGTACAATATAATATGCTGAAGGCTTCAGTTGCTGGAACAAAAGTATTTGGTAAAGTTGTTTTGCCTATTTATTAGAAGGTTAGAGTATTCTCGGGCAAAACTGTTTTGTTTTGTTTTATTTCTACTTTATCTTTTTTGGCAGCTTTCAAATTATGTGCATATTAAAATGATATTGGCAGTATTTATGATCATGCTTAGGATGATAAAAATAATTTTTAGGCTGAATTAAGCTTTTGCTGAGTTAATGCTGGGTAAAGATTGTCTAGGAGGCGACTTAGATAACATGAGTTAATGGGATGAATGTGTGGAAATTGATAAATAATCATGTTATAAATAAGACGATCCCATATGAGAAGTTGGGAATGATATGTTCTATGTATTAAGAAAAATATGTACAAATTTATGCCTAGATAAGATTTGTGAAAATTTATTGGTAATTTTTGGTATGCTGAATTGTTCCGTTGCTTTAAGCAATCCATCTTTGTTTATTTGTTTGTGTGTTTGCTCGGAAACCAATAAAGAAACTATTTAAAAAACAAACAAACAGTATTAAAACTCAATAAAGTTACTACCTAGAGAAAATATATTGTTCTTACAAATGTAGGGACATTACAAATAGTCCAAAAAAAGAAATTCAATTGAAATATACAGTATTTAGTACTGTTTAAAGCCTGTTGAGTTTAGGACTTAACATAAGGACTAGAAAAATGCTTTCCAAAAACACAAGAGCAGAGATCTCTTAGGATGACCAGCTCTGAACCCACTGTGAAACTCTTCACACAGATGGCTATCCTAAACAGGTCCACTCAGGGTAAGTCCCATTTTACTCAATAGAGATTACTTCCAGGAAAGTGTTCTTAGGACTGTAGTCATTGTCTCTGCTTTCATGACTTTAGAAAATACACAAAGCACTGGGAAGTGAACAAGTAATAATTATATGTGGTTGTGGACAGGTGGGATTCCATTTTAGTACTTGAGGGGGGTTCAGCTAAATGTACATATATATAGTAGTGTTATAAGACCATAGGAGAAACACAGAGTTTCACACAGGTTTGGATTTTATTTTTGAGCAATTATAGTGGCAAGATTATATTCCTAAACTAACAGTACTTTATTATAGAGAAAAGGAAAAATAGCAATTTTAGGTGATAACTCACCAATAAATCTGCCTTTTCACTGCAATCATTTAAATCACAGGAGTGGTATAATAAACAAACAAACAGCTTTACAAACAGTTGTACAGAGTTATATGGCAATCTTTATGGGAGTGTCAATATAGAAGTCAAGCTTCCTTTAAAGATAATTACAAGGATTTTAAAAGGTTGGACGGGATCTTGTAAAGCAATTCCCCAACATGTTGCAAATGCTAAAGAACAAATTGTATGCTGTATAGACAAAAAACTTATGTGGCTAGTGACTGTTTAAGTGAGAAGCATAGCTCTTTTCAATCCATGGAAATGTCACCTTAGTTAAGATAACTGCTATGTTATTTTTTAAAAAAAGATTCAGTGTATAAGAAGAATATGTTGATTTCACCTGTAATCATGGAGTTCCACACCAAGATTAATTTGCTGACTTTCAAGACAGCTTTGGAGACTTCTTTCTCAAAAGTTTCTATTTTTATACCAATTATTCCAAACAAGTTTGTTAAAAACTCAAGATAATTGAACAGCAAGAGCACCCTGCTGAAAGTCTACATATGAGTCTCATAGGAGGTGAAAAGGTATCTTTCTCATTTTCTAAAAGAACTACATACATCCCCCTTCATTTAAACACAACATGATACCTTAATTAATTATGACAAACTGGTTACTAAGGTGCTTTCATGTTGTTATTCCCATGATATAATATTGGTTGCTATGGTGATGAGATGGCTTTTTTTGGTTAATCACTCAGGAGACTGGTTAACTCATGTTTGTTAAGACAAGAGATAAAATAAGTTGAATACCAATTCCTAAACACACCAGCCATCTCCTTTTCCCTTGGTTTTAGCAGAGATGCTAATTTTTCAAAGTCATACTGAAAATAAGTTATAGCAAAAATAGTCTACAAACATGCAGCAGCAGAGGATATACAATCATTTTCCTTAGACTACATACTTCATTGTTATTTCCACTACTAAAATTAGGAAATTCTTTTCCTTCTACCCGTATAAATATATGACCTTGTTGCATTTTGGTCAGCAGAGGTAGTGGTGCTGTGCCACCACTACCTCAAAATCATTTGTTTTGAGGGTTGGATCAAACACAAATGTTACTTTGTTGGGCCAGGCCATGCATGCCTTAAAATGTAATTACAGGAACTGGGGATATAAACTTTACAAAGGACACAGGCAAACCCAATTAACAATATTAGTTTTTACTCAAAATACAAACAAAAGCAATTGATTCCTAGCAGTGAAAGCAATTGATTTACTGGGGAACCCACAAAAGCCCCAATATATATATATATTTAGTCATATGCAAGATTAGCTTTTCCCTCAAGGGATACCACAAAAGGGGGGGGGGGTATCTTACAAAGTGCCATACAAATTAGCTACTTTTTGCATATATAGCACTTTTAGGAGATGAGTCACTGTCCGTGCAAGTAAGTAAGGTATTTTTTCAGGACCTCCCCATACACCTAGCCACAGCAGCCGAGCACGACTACAATTCATCTCTCGCTCTTTGTTTCCTCTCTTTCCCCATCCTGCCTCTAAGGATCTTGAGGAGGCACACTGGACTCCCCCTTCCCCCATCCTCTCCACCAACCCTGTAAGGTGGCTCAGGCTGGGTGACTAGCTCTGGGTGACCCAGATGACAGGGTCCTTGCTTAAGAGGAGGGGAGGGGTCTCAACCAAGCTCTTTCAGACTTTCCCCACCCCCAGTTCTCATCCCACCTACGTTCCCCACAGAAGTGGTGGGGCTGAGGGAAGGCTTGATGGAGAGGCTGTTTCCAAAACCTTCAGGGGGCACTTTTTGTCCTCCTGTGATCCCTTTACCCTCATGGGCTGAGAACAGGTGGGAGGGAGAAGGGAGGTCACCGTCTCCTATCTGCACCAACACTCGCTCTGCCTCCTGGCTCTGTGACTGTTCAGACATGCAGCAGTGACACCAGTGCCCCTACTTCTCTTCACTCCTCCACTCGCTTCCAAGGCTGGGAGGTCTTTTCCCCTCAGAGCGGCACACACAAGAATGCCCAGTTGCCCTCCTTCTTCTCTCTTCCCAGCTGGCCCTGTCTCTTCGCCAGCTAAGTGCTGCTCCATGCACCCACTCTCACCAAACCCCCTCACAGTCACCATCTGAAAAAAACCACAAAGCTGGTTGGTGCAACAGTGGCAGTGCAGTTTTTGAGAACTGCAATCAGAGTAGGTGAGAGGGGAAAAGACGCCACACCTCCTCTTTCTCCGCCTTTGCTTCCATTCCCTCCACACTAATTTAATTTAGCTTCTTAGCCCCACCTCCTAGCCCTTTCCTTTCTACTTCTTGACAGCTTTGACCACACCCCTCCCTACCATGTGTGCCTGCTCGCACCCCCAAGCAGCCTCCCCTCCCTCACACTAGTTGTTCGCAGGCCGGGTAAGAGCCCTGGATGGGTCGGATCTGGCCCCCAGGGCCTTATGTTTGACACCACTGAATAGTTTCCATTTTTTGAATAAATTATTTGTACTCAAAGCTGCAGCACAGTAGATTATTGTCAGTGATTATGAAGACAGAATGGAAGGTTTGTTTCACTTACCGTGAAATCTCCCTTCTCTGTAGTCTTGGGGTGGGGCAGTCTGCCTCTAGGGAGGAGCTTCTTCCCACAAGTTCAGACTGCCCTACATATCAGACCACCAGAGAATCCAAATGTTCTCATGTCCAACTATGTGGATACAGAAAATCTGGCAAAAACATAGGTAAAAGATGCAATCCCTCTCTGGTTTGCACACAACCCTCACTGAAAATAAAGACATTAGCCCAACAGCAGTGCTTGATGGATTTCACCCAGAATATAACCACTCATTCCATTATGTGAAAATCCTAAAATCTTCCATTGCTGTAGCACTTTACACTGAAACTTAATTGGCATATAACAACACCTTGAACAGATTTACAAATATCTTTGTAAATACTTTTAATCATGCTTTTAGATATTCTAATAAAGAAAACAACTACTCTCTCTCAAAGACTAAAATGTTACACATACAAAAAGGAACGGTGGGGCTACACAATACAAACACCCCCCCCCCACTTAGGACTGAAAGTGAACAGTATGCTATTTCACATGAGAAGTCATCTATTGCAGAGGTCTAATGACACGGTTTATGATGCATATTATCCATTGGCAAATAGAGGCCAAATAGTGCCATAATGCCTAGGCCTTCCTTGCTCTGAACTGCAAATATCAGGAGCAGCTTGTTTATATGGGGAGCAACTGAGTTCAAATGTCAGAGCTGGTCAAGAGTTCCCCTTCCAGAATGGGTTGCTTTGGCCCAGTTTTTGCAATATATGAAAGTTCTTTGACAATGCACGACAAAGGACAACTGCTGCACAAAGACTAGATCATTCATTCAAGCATGGTCCCAGGAGGTATATTAAAGCAATGAATAGGAAAAAGCTCAGTAGTTCACCAGCTGAGTTTCTAATGAGATATTTCCCCTTGCTGTGGTACAGGTTTTGCGGAGGAAAGAGAAAAGGCTGCTCTCTAAATATATTCAGTTAATAGGCGCCAATAGCTTTTACAGCCACGACAGTAGCTGATCACGGCACTAACCTTCTATTTTTGCATAATCCGTAAGCCGAGTGTAATTGATCAAGGCTGCTTTCTCCAGACTTTTTCTAACCACTTTCTTCACATCTTCTGCTGGTATGGGAGTAGCAATATCTTTCATTAAGACCTGTGCCAAAGAAAGCCAAACCTACTTGGTTAGATGTGTTACCATAACCCATTCAGGGGAAGACACAAACACACATTTATTTTAAATTTGCTAGTAACAAGTGGTTAATCAACTACCTAATTTGGAGATTCAACTTCAAATACTTGTTTAGTTCATAAGGAGTAAGGCCTGGTTCACCCATACAGGACAACATGGGTGGCAGAGCCTTGTGGTGACAGAATTGACTAAACCACTGAAGAGTACAGGTGGTAGATTCCAGCTCTGAGTGTTCTTTTGCATTTAAAAAAAATCCTCCCAACAAATGGAAAACTAACACCACACGGTGAAAAATTCTACCTTCTCTCTTTGCTTGATCTGCTGTTTTTAAAATTTGTTTGTTTGTAGAGAGTTTTACATATAGGGGAAGTTTCTATGATCCTCCATTTGAAGTATGGAATGGTGCAGTCCATTCTACCACCTCAGTTCTCTATCAGCTCATTCTCCTGCATGTGTGAAACAGGTATTAGTCTTGCTTACTAACAGACTGCTGTGCCTGCCACTTTTCCAACACAAAGCCTCAAACTAAAATGGTAAGTATTTAGACAGTAAATTATGTATTTGGAGTGCTTCACAATTATCTTAGGCATCCCAGATCTAGGTTTGGAATACCTAAAGATTTAGGGGGTGGAGCTTGAGGAGGGTGTGGTCTAGGGAGGGGAGGGACTTCAAAGGGGTATAGTGCCATAGAGTCCACCTTCCAAAGTGTCCATTTTCTCCAAGTGAATTTATTTATTTATTTCAGCTTACTACCCCGCTCTAACACCCTAAGGGGTCTCTGAGTGGCTACAGTTACTCATTTATCCCTAACCTATGGCCACAATTATTAGGGGTGGGGACAATCCCTACCGGCACCCAGTGGAGGGGTTTTTCTCCCAGGTCGGCTACGTCGACTTCGGCGTCACTCGGCTTCTGGCTCCTTTCTGGCAGTCTTTCAGTGGCGGATTGGTCAGGCCCTTCTGTCACGCGGCATGCTCCGGCGCGGCCTTGGCTCAGTCCTCGCGGCTCCACCCCGCCTGCGCCGTCCACGCTCGCGTGTCGTCCTGGCTCTGCCTCTCCACCGATGTCTGTTCCGCCTCCGATGTACCCGGATGCCATCTTCGCCGCTCGCCGCTTTCGCCGTCTACCGGGCTCCAACGCTCCAACGACCCCCACAGCGGGGGAGAGTGCCCCCTACCTTCTAAGGTAGGTTCCCATTTATCTACTTGCGCATTTTTGATGTTAGTTGGCGCGTTCGAACCGCTGGGTTAGCGGGAGCTGGGACAAGGGCCAGGTGCTCACTCTGGCCGCGGCGGGTTTCGAACAGCTGTAACAGCTGTTCGTGGATGTTATTATTAGCAGGCGTCTAACCGCCTGCGCCACCGCTCCCTCCCGATATCTGTCACCAGGTGATCTTCACCTACCACCTGGAGGTTGGCAACTGTGATGGCTATGGGGGAAGGCTCTGAGGCAAGGGCCTTCTGGATTGAAGACTATCCAGTCCCACACTCTGGCCTCTCCTATAAATTCTTTATACCCCAATCGCCCACAATCAAATAAAAAAGGAGACACAAGCTTTAAAATAAAGATGGGTAGCATGTAAGTTATATGTTCCCAAAGGTCTCTTATTTACAAATCTGGTAAACTATATGTGATAGAAATCAAGACCACCACATCTTGATTTTTGACTTGACAGAAAAGACACAGATGGAGATGAACAACAAAGGTTTGTTTAAAACAAAATAAAGTATGTAATAAGGTAAATATGATGTGTGGATAACTTAGATATAGTAAGATAGATTAAGGTGGGTAGCTGTGTTGGTTTGAAGCAGAAGAACAAAGTTTGAGTCCAGTGGCACCTGTATGACCAACAAAATTTTACTCTGGGTATAAGCTTTCATGTGCACGCACACTTCTTCAGATACTTGAAACAGAAATCACCAACCATTGCATATAGGTAGTGGGTGAGGAGAATCTTGCCAACAGACAGCCCCACAATCTTAAACAACTCCTCGACCACAATAATGCAACATCTAATTTGAACGTGGACAACTGGGACCAGAGCTTGCAATAAACCCAGATGCCAACTTTCCTGCCATATACACCCAGACAACACAATAACTGGACCTAACAACATCAACTACACAATCTCAGGCTCATTCACTTGCTCATCTTCTAACACTGTATATGCCAGTATACACCAACAGTGCCCTTCAGTTCTCGACACAGGGCAAACAGGTCAAATCCTATGCTAAAGGATAAATGGACACAAATCTGACATCAAGAATCACAAAACTTCAAAGCAGCTGTTTTATTGCAAAGGAACTTCAGAAACAGACTAGAATTGGAGACTGCTGAGTTACAAGTTAGTAGAACACTCTGGACAACAGAACCCCTAGGGCTTAACAGAGACACTGATTTCATATCTCACTACACATACTAACATCATTCAGTTTTCCTGTCCGTTTGTTAGCTCCTTTATTAGGCTGTATACTAATTTGCTGCTATTCAAAGGTCTTACTAATTGCCTCCATCTAGTCTTAGCTATATTTACTGCTCAGTTACTTATGCATTTTGACTGTAATTGGCCCTTCCGGGCTGCATCCTCCTCACCCTCTACCTATATGTAATGACTGGTGACTTCTGTTTCAATGTATCTGAAGATGTGTGCGTGTATGTAAAAGCTGATGCCCAGAATAAAATTTTGTTGGTCTTAAAGGTGCCACTGGACTAAAACATAAATATATAAAGTTGGGTCTGAAATGAAGTAAATAACCCCAAGGGGAGATTTGATTCCCCTTACTCTGGACAGGGTACTTCAGCAGGTTCAAGGCTGTTCTTTTCTTTCACAAAGCATCTTATCACAGAACCTACACACACCAGTTTCTTCCCTAAACTGACCTCCAAACCCTAACAAAAAAGCCGAATAAAAGCCTGGCTAAACTGAGCCATAAAAGCCCAAACCCAAAAGTTAAAAAAAAAGTTTCTTCACCCTTCTTAATCTGAGGCTGCCTCACTCTCTCTCATCCAGTGGAGTTCCATGGGCTCTGATTGGCTGACAATCACTTGGATTTGCATGAGGCCTAAATCAAAAGGATTGGTTCAGAGTCCGGGAAGACAGGTGGGACTTTTAAGGATAATTGCCACAGTAACCCTATACACAGTAGCCAGTAAGAGTCTCAAATTACATGTAAGGGATTGAGGCTGAGACAAATTGGATGCAGTTGCTGATTAAGATCAGATAAGATTTGATGCATTCTGATGAAGCTGGTGGTTGCCTACCAAAGCTCCTGTCAATTATCACCCTGAGCCCATCAATTTCACCATGAATCTGAAGAAGCGAGGTCTGCCTCATGAACACTTATATTGGAATAAAGTTTGCTAGTCTTTAAACTGCCACATGATTTCAGTTTTTTTCCTATCAAAATAGCAAGAGGCAAATATTTTAAATGAACACACACATCTGTTAGTCTCTAAGGTCCCACAAAACTCTCAATTTTAGTTGCATATAGTAATAAATGGAAATAAAGGAGTAAAGCTCCCAAAACTTTTATACTTGAGTGCTCTGACAGAAGTCAGCAGTCATATTCAAACTCTTTGAGATCTGTCCAAAATGTATACACTAAGATTCAATGCAACAGGCTGCACATGGACAGTAGTGCAAGGAGGAACTTTGACAGAGGTATTATTTTGTTCTAAAAAGGCTCTATAGCCTTCATGGGTGGCTATAACAATGCTAAACATAAACATAAATTGCCGCTCGGGCCTCGTTGCTGTCTTCCCCCCCCCAAGCGGCGGCGGCGACGGAGTTCGCAGAGCATTCCCTGCGCATGCGCAGGGGACGCTCTATCACTTTTGGGGGGATTTAAGTTTCCCCCTGATATTTTTTCCCGGTTTTTTAGATTTTTGTGCACACCTGGGGACTGCCCCAAGTGTGCGCAAAAATCTCCCTCCCCCCCAGGTGCCCCTGATGCACGGATTTAGGTATCCGCACGCACGGGGGCGACTTCGCTATTAGTATATAGATGTATCGCCCAGTTTGGTTCAGTCCCTCAGGAGCCTCCTAATGACAATGTCCATGTACCAGGCTATACTTGTATTGAATCCTCACATGAACTCTTTGAGATACAAGATTAAACATTTCATTCCTAGAGCCTGGATCAGAGACCAAAGTCATCTGGTAGACTACATGGCTAGCCTTTAGTCTATGCCTCTTAAAACCAAGTTTAAACTGATCAGCTAGTGCACTGTACTGTTCTTTCTGACCTCCCTCAGAACGTTTCTAATTCTACAAGTTACCTCACAAAGGTTCGGAGCAGAGTGGGAAAAAATGCAACAATTCCCATTACAGCTTGCCATTGCAGTTTGTCCCTTAAATTCTCACTTTATACTTCAAGGTGCTATTGAGATAAATAAGTTAAATTATTTTTAGAAAGCAAACTGAAACTTTGAACTTTATGTATTGCTATATACTTGCAGAGAGAAGTAAGCTTATTATCAATACAGCAATTTTAAAGGTTTTCTTTAAAAAAACAACAACATTTTTTCATTCTTTTCATTGTAAATTCCCTCATACAAATACAGCTGTAAGGATACCCACCTTGTTGGCTTAAAAAAAACAACAGTGAAAATATTGGATGCAAGTTCTGCTCAATTTTCATTAAATAGGTGTTTTAAAAACACACGGGGGGGGGGGAATCTGAGTAACAGATCATCAAAGCAGAAGAATACATGCCTTTGTTCAGTACTAAAACCAGACATTTTCCCCAGTCTGAAATAAAACTAAGACATACCCTTTCAAGTAATGAAAGTGTAGCTTTTAAAGCTCCTTCTGGACGCCCAAAAGGGAAACAGTACCTTAAAGAATGACAAAATACACTTTATTAGATGAATCTGCATGAAGAACATTAGCTATATTTATTATTATTTTCAACTTTGGAGAAGAAATTACATAAAGTAGCGGCAGAAAACGACCATTGGTCACTTACCGTGAGGGGTCCTTCTCCTCTGAGTAAAGGAGGACATCTGCATGGGTTATTCCCACCGTGCCAATAGGGAGGCAGGAAGAAGTTTTTTTTCCCTTTCCTGTTGGCGCCTTCGGAATAGCCCCTTCTTAGTTCTGGGACTCCGAAAGCTGTGTGCATAGCCTGAAGTGCGAAATCTTGCCCTATAACTATGAACGTTAACTCAAACAGAGAACAACATGTGAAAACAGCATGCGAAAAAACAAGGCAGACTGAAGATTAGTCAAGAGAAGAGACCAGCACAGATAGAACTTCAGAAACAACTCAGAAAGATGACAGGGAGGGCCCAGATGTCCTCCTTTACTCAGAGGAGAAGGACCCCTCACGGTAAGTGACCAATGGTCATTCTCCCTCTGAGTCGGAGGACATCTGCATGGGACCTCCCCGAGCTGTGTCCCTTAATTGGGTGGGATGTCATCTTCCTCTAACGAAATTGCGTGCTGTAACACTCTTCTCCCGAAGGCTGCGTCCGATGAGGACATGGTGTGTAGCTTATAGTGCCTTGTGAAGGTCGAAATGGAGGACCACGTTGCTGCCCTGCAAACTTCCTCCACTGATGATCGATTCAGGAAAGCCGCATTGGTGGACGCACTCCTAAGGGAATGTGCCGTGATGCCACTGGGAGGATCACATCCAGCTGCTTTGTAAGCTTCCCTGATACATGCTTTCAGTGTGGAACTGATTGCTGATCTGGACATCCTTTCGCCCCTACGAGGTGAGGAGATGTTAATAAACAGGGAATCGGACCTTCTGAGTGACTCTGTCCTGGCTAAATAGATCTTTAGCGCTCTTCTGACGTCCAGGGTGTGCCAGAGGTGTTCTTTGGGATGTTTGGGATCAGGACAGAATGTGGGTAGACATATTTCCTGCGTCCTGTGGAACCTCGAATCTACCTTCGGTCGAAAGGTAGGGTCGGTAAGCAGAACCACCTTATCCTTGTGGAAGGTACAACAAGAAGACTTGATGGACAACGCACCTAGCTCAGAAACTCTTCGCGCTGAAGTGATGGCAACCAGAAACAAAGTCTTCATACGTAACCATCTCAAATCAACCTCCCTGGAAGGTTCAAACGGACTCTTCATTAAGGCATTAAGAACAAGGTTCAATTTCCAAGTGGGGAACCTGTGGACCTGAGGTGGAGCCGTGGCGGTTGCCCCTAGAAGAAACGAACAAATGTGAGGGTGTTTGGAGAGTTTGATGCCCTCAATCTCTGGAAAGACCGTAGCTATTGCGGCTAGCTGTCGGCGCAACGTGGAAGCTCGCAGTCCCGAATCCAGGCCCTCCTGGAGAAAGGACAATAGAGAAGGTATCGTAGGTGAAAGAGGATCGAATTTCTTCCGTCGACACCATCGAACAAAAGCTTTCCAAGTACAGTTGTAAATGCGAATTGTTGATCTTCTCCTGGAAGCCAAGATTGTCTCTATAACTCGCTCCGAGAACCCCGCTTCTACTAATCTTTTCCGCTCAATCTCCACGCGGTCAAAGCCAACCAAGCCGGGTCTGGATGCCAAATTGGTCCCTGCGATATCATGTCCGGGGATATCGGAAGGGTTAACGGAGGTGCCACGGACATCTTCTGTAGTGTTGAGAACCATGGACGTCTGGCCCATCGAGGAGCTATCAAGATCACCTCTGCTCCGAGAAACCTGATTCTGCGCAAAGTTCTGGATAGCAGAACAAACGGGGGAAATGCATAAAGTAACCCCGGCGGCCATGGAGTCGTGAAGGCGTCCACTCCTTCCGCGTCCTTGTGGTAATATCTGGTGAAGAACCTCTGAATTTTGCGGTTGTCTGGTGCTGCAAATAGGTCCAACTGTGGTTGACCGAAATGATTCACTATCATGTGAAATAAGTCGGAGTGTAGAGACCATTCCCCCTCTTGCAACACCTGTCTGCTGAGCCAGTCCGCCTGCACGTTTTCGGACCCCCTGATGTGCTCCGCTCGTAGCGATGCGATGTTTTTCTCTGACCAAACCAGGATCTTTGTGGCCTCCTTGTGTAGTCGACAGGAGCGGGATCCTCCTTGTTTGTTGATATGGGCCTTTGCTGCTATGTTGTCCGTCCTTACGAGGACATGTTGATTCTGTAGAAGGTGTGAGAAATGGTTCAACGCCAGGAAGATTGCCCGTATCTCCAGAAGATTGATTGGAAGGGCCGATTCGAACTTGTTCCAAACTCCCTGGACTGGAATGTTTTCCAACGTGGCCCCCCATCCGGAAAGACTGGCATCTGTGAAGACTTCTCTGACCTGGTTGACTAAGTAAGGCTTCCCCGAAGTCATGTTGGGTATGTGCATCCACCATCGTAGACTGTGTTTGACCGCTAGCGGTACCAGTACATTCATTTGTCTTCGTAACATAATGTTGCGTTGGTGAGGGCGTAGAAACAGCTGCAGAGGTCTCGCATGCATTCTGCCCCACTGTACCATGTCTATACCTGCAATCATCAGTCCTAGCAGGCTGGCCAAGTCCATCAGTGGGGATGACCTGCTCTGGTAAACCCTCGTAGCTCCGGCTTTGATTTTCTGCGCCTTGTCCCTTGGGAGAAATAGAGCTGACCGAGTGGTGTCGATAACTGCTCCAAGATGTTCGATACGTTGTTTCGGTTGAAGTGAACTCTTGACGATGTTTATTAAGAATCCGTGGTTGCGTAAACAGAGTATAGTCTCTTGTGTGCTGCGGATCGATTCCTGACGCGTACTGGCCCGCACTAGAAGGTCGTCCAAATAGGGGTGCACATGTACTCCCAGTCCCCGGAGGTGGCTCACTATGTTGACAAGTAGTTTGGTGAAGAGCCGGGGGGCCGTCGAAAGACCGAAAGGAAGTGCTCGATACTGGAAGTGGTCTCCATAAATGCAGAACCGAAGGTATTGTTTGTGAGCCGCGTGGATTGGAACATGGAGGTACGCTTCTGTGAGGTCTATTGAAGTCAAAAACTCGTTGGGCGATAGACAATCTGCTACGGCTTTTAGTGTTTCCATACGGAAGTGTCTCAATCGAATGAACTTGTTCAAATATTTGAGGTCCAGGATTGCTCGCCAGTCCTTGTTCTTTTTTGGGACTACGAACAGAATTGAGTAAACGCCGTGGTGTCGTTGTTCGGAAGGGACTGGTTCTATGGCCTTGATGTCCAGTAAATGCTGGATGGCCCCTTTTATGATACGTCGCTTTTCTGGGTTTTTGCTTGCCGGTGATTGTAGGAACCGATGAGGTGGATGTTGGTGAAATTCTATAGCGTAACCTCGTGACACGACCTCCAACGCCCAGGCATCTGCCAGTGTCTCTGTCCATGCCTGTGCAAAGTGTAGAAGGCGTGCTCCCACCGGCAAGTGAAGGTAGTCAATTCTGCTTTGGCTTTGCGTCTCTCGCACCTCTATCACTCCGTGTGAAATTGACTCTCTGGAACCGAGAGGGGAAAGATCCCCGTCTGTTGTTCTGTTTGTTGGATTCCCAAGCTGGTCTCCTGAAGTCTTGGCGGAAACGTGGCAAGGAGTGATGGGACCGAAAGGACTGAGGTGTCCGTCTGTCTGAGGTTCTCAATGATCGAGGCATGGCCTTCTTTTTGTCTCTTGTTTCCACTAGGATGTTATCAAGAGCTTCCCCAAATAGCCGGTCTCCTTGAAAAGGATACGCCGTGACAATGGATTTGGAAAGTGCATCGGCCTGCCAGGCCCGTAGCCAGAGGAGTCTTCTGGCAACGGCTGTAGACGCGAGACCCTTAGAAGCGAAGGAGATAATATCCAGCGTTGCATCCGCGGTGAAGGAGTCCGACTTAAGCGTGCGGGATAGTCCTTCCAGCAGTGCCCTGCTGTCTTCAGGGATGAGCTGGATTAACTTTCGTAGCCATACAATAGACGCTCTGGCGGCGATAGACGCGGTCGACGCTGCTCTTACCATCATGGCGAATGATTCGTGCACTCTACGAAGTGTAGTCTCCAGTCTCTTATCTGTAGCTTCTCTCAGGGTACCCAGTCCGTCCTCAGAGACTAGACCAGCTGTCTGCAGCGCCGCCACCGGGGCATCTACCGGGGAAACCTGCAAGAGCTCATTTGCATAGTTAGGTACAGCATACAGTTTTTTGGTGAATGAAGGAAACTGTTTATTTATTACTGGTTTATCCCAACTAGCTGTCAATTGACGTTCAAAGTATTCAGGGAAGGGGAAAACCTTGTCTGAGTACTCTTCTGGAGGAAAGAATTCCCTATTGCCACCAGATTTAGAACGGATCTTTGCTCTGGCAGTCTTTTGGTATTCAGACGCTGGAACGTCATGAAGCTCTAGAGCTTTAACGGCCTTTGTTAACAGATATTGGTAGTCCTCTGGTTTGAAGAACCGACTGGACTGCTCGGGTAATGGTAGCTCCTCCACTTCATCATCCGACAAAAATTCCCCTTCCTCTCTGCCCTCTATAGAGGATGCGTTAGACTCAGAGTCTTCCCCCCCACATTCATCGGCAAATCTTCCAGGGGTCTGGAAGGGAGCTTTCTTTGCTGCCTTGGTGGGCCAACCCTGCGTTCTGGGGGTGGAAGGACCTGGGGGGGGACGTTCCTGAGCCTCTGCCCGCTCTGGCCTGGAAACCTTGGCCACCTCAGCTTCAATTGAGTGCCTAATAAATTCCATTAACTCCGACGGATCTACCAAGACCGCTGAGTTTGGGGGCTTACCAGACTCCACCTCGGTTTGGAGGTTGTGCTCCGTCTCTGCCGATCCCAGTAAGCGCGATGTATTGCTGCCCGTCGGCACCGGAGCTGCCCCCGTCGAGGATCCAGGGCCCGAAGCCGGATCCTCAAGATGGCCGCCGCTCGTCCTAGGACGCGGTAGAAGAAAGGCGGGCTCGTCTCTATCCGGCTGCAGGCGGCGTTTCTGGGCGCTACGCGCCGCCGTCGCTCCCGCTGCAGCCTCCGTTGTAGGCGCACGATCAAGCCGCGAGAGCTGATCGGGCCCGCTGGTGCTTCGCTTGGCCGCAGCCGCGGCTTGATAGTCTCCCTCGTCGCCCGAGGAAAAGCTCTCGGGAATCTCCTTTGCCGCCATTATCGATCGAAGGCTGTCCTTGGCCGAGAAGACGGCTGAGGCAATCTTCGTCCCGATGGGACAGAGAAACAGGCGGAAATCAAGGTAAGAAACGGAGAAGGAGGAAAGTAAAGACGTGAGGGCAAGATCAGGCTAAAAGAGAAGGAAGGATTAAGAATTTACACGTAAAAGTGGTAGAGTAAGCTAAGGATTGCTGCTACTCCCTAGTGAGGCAGGAACAGAACTAAGGAGAGGCTATTCCGAAGGCGCCAACAGGAAAGGGAAAAAAAACTTCTTCCTGCCTCCCTATTGGCACGGTGGGAATAACCCATGCAGATGTCCTCCGACTCAGAGGGAGAATGACTCAACTAAGGCAGTATAGTCAGCTAAGTTACCTGAAACTCCCTTTCTGATCAACTACAAAGTTGCCCTGATTGGGAAAACATTTTTTAAACAAATTTTATTTACAATACAAGCCTCTCAAAAGGACCAGGCTTCATGTGATTTCAGAGTTACCAGATAAGTGGTTGGTTTTATACTTTTTATCTGACTGGAATCCTTACATTACCAATCAAATTGCTAAGCATTTTCTAGCTGCTATGAGGATCCATTGGTTGGCTGTACATGATAATGAATAATTTTATCTCTATTTTATTTAAGTTTATGACCATTTATCATTGTGCTTTCCGATGTGTATATCTGTGCTAACTGGCTATGTAGTATTTTAGATCGTTTAGTGGTTCTAACATAACCCACAGGTTATGTGGGAAGACTAGTCTACTTGAGTCCCTGGAGAACTCCTCAGAGCAGACAGTACCAACCTGCACTGACCAATGGTCCGACTCAGTATAAAGACAGCTTCATGTGTTCATGTAAATTATATAGGTTCCATAACACAAATGTATAAAACCTCATATTTTTATCTCCTCTCCCAACCCATTTGGGAAGTCTTAGTTTGATTACAAAAGGGACTCTCTCTCACTAAAATTCTTTGAACAAGACTGGACTTCTTATTGTTATTGTAATATAACTTTTACCATCACTTCATAATGGAAAGGGATTCAGAACAATGAGTTAAGAAATCACGTTTGGCTGTCCTGTAAGAAAACCTGGTAATGAGAACTGGAAAAATCTAGCCAGGTAGCAACAGGATACTATCCTTCTTCTCATTCATAATATTACTTTAGCAATTTTCCAGGATATTAGCAAATTAACACTGGAAACAGGTTTATTTCACTTTATTTTTTAAATGTCTAGCCCACCACAAGGGTTAACTATAATATATTAAACTATATTAAAATACAATCTATATTATTATGTATTAAAATACTATATTAAAATACCATCTTATATTACAATACAATCTTAAACATATACAGAACAAGGCTTAATCAACTTGAATTTCCATCTCAAATACTGAATACAGGAGATTTTTTTCTTGCCTAATTGTCTCTTATCATCTGCATAACCTTGGATCCAACCGGTTTCCCTACTGGTGAGAATGTTAATTGTCCCCACTGACCACCCAAAAACCCTATCCTGGGAATGATGAGACCTGTATGGAGAGATGCCACGAGCGAAGGGGCAGTAAGAAACAGGGAAATTATACAAGACTGAGTGAAAAAGCTCATTGGATCCAATTCCATACCTTGTACAATTTGTAAGAAAAGGTACAGATAATATGATTACATTTCACATTTCAAATCAAGTTGCCCCATTGAGCTTTATAGAAATATCATTATAAAATACCAGTACATTATTTAATAGGCATCTGAAACACATATGTTCCTAAATAATGAAAAACTACAGAAGCACTAATTAATCTTTTTTTTAGTTGTCTGTTGCAATAGTCACAAGCGACACAGAGAATTCAATAAATACCTCCCATCATGAACAGCTATTACACAGTTCACTTTTCAAAACATTTGCTTGAGTGTCTGTCTACCCATGGCTTAGTGAATGACCTTTGAACAGCAAACTTAGCAAGTACTACTGAAGTTAAATGGGGTGGATCTGATTGATAATCTGTACTAAACCCATGGCAGCACTCTAACAACATTATTACCCCTTCTTACAGTAAATGTGATATTCCCATGTCTATTAGTGGGGCTGTGAAATGGGGCCATGCACAAATAAGATAAGAGTTGCTATGCACTTGGGTGACTCCACAGCAATGCGGAAAAGTATTAGCCTGTAAACTGGAAAAAAGGTCCTTCCCCTAAAACAGCCTCATGAACACTACACATGATCACAGCCCTCCAAGAGTCATGGAATGTTAAGGACAGTTCAAAATCAGTTAAAGCAGACAAAAGATAAAAGAGAACAAGAGAGGAAAGATGGGGAAACTGGCCTGACTGATCACTTAACCATAATAATAGCCTGGGAGGAAAGAATAGGGTCTGCGGATGCATTTTGTGAGTGTACATTCCCTCCAGTCCTAATTCCACCCCAGGCCTGATCATACTGCTGTAAGATTAAGGGTTTGGAGCACATTAAAGATAGAACATCTTGGTAGAGTGATTAATTAGGAATAAAATAAAAGCAGTTACTCAAATTCTAAGGAATTTCATACATCTCTGGGGCTTTATTGACAGCTTGTAGCATCCTGTAATAGGGTGGGTAAAGTCAGGGTGAGGGGATGCATATTGCATTCCTCAACACAGATTTCTTCTGTCAATCTCCCCATAAGTATGTGTGTGTGTCTGTATCCTGTATTGTACCATTAAAGAAACAATCAGAATAGAGCCACTACAGGCTCAGGCACTGAGGAGCAGGGCACTATTCTATCCCCAGAGTTCAGCTATTTTCTGCTATTAAGATGGCAGTAGATTTCCTAAACAGAATGATCCCTTACTGTGCATCAAAGACCCTCAGTTTATACTCATACAATAAACACATTTAAAAAACAACAACACACCCTTCAGTTCTATGCACTCTTTAAGTCAATGGAACTTTTCCCCAAGCAAATATAAGGATGTCAATGCTTAATGATTTTTCATTTCAGAAATGTAAATGGACAAGCTTTTAACAGCAGCGGTCAGTAGGGACATTGTAGATCAGCTGAAGGTCACATTTAGGGAGCCCTGCACAAAGTGTTCCTTAGAGGAAGCCCTCTGCATGTGCTCCCACTATTCAAGGCTAGACAAGCAGTTGTGAGGATCAGGGCCTTCTCTGTAGCAGCCCTTCCTTCTCCATGTCCAGCATCCTTTTCATAATACACTCATTTTTCATAATATATTTCCTCTGAAGCCAGGCTGGTTGAAATAAGTTAGCCTTTCCCCCCCTTCCTTATGCAGCCTTATGCAAACCCTTCAGAATTATTCAGAGAGACAAAGGCCCCGGTCACACTGCAGGAAAAGCCGGAGCGGAAGTGCGGCTTTTTAGAGCTGCAGCAAAAGAGAAGCGTGGCAGCAGGATCAGACAGATCCCTCGAGCTGCCGTGCATATGCTCCCCAGTGTGATGAGATGCGAGGGGGAAGCCACGGACAGGAGAGCGAGGCGAGGCAGCTGTGCATGTGTGTGCCTGCGCAGTTCGGCAGGGGGCCTCGCATGCTGCGGGAGACGGGCGCGTCAGCGATCACACGGCCGCCCATGCAGCGGATTTTCCGGTAGGTAGTAGTGCTTTGCAGGTTTATTTTAACTCCACATCTTCGGCCGGAAGAGACGGATTGGGGACGGGTGCGCGCTGCTTCCCAGATGTTGCAGTGTGATCGCCCCCGATCCGTCCTTCTTGCGGATCAAATCCTCCCATGTGACCGGGGCCAAAGATGATTAATAATGCAAACATACTCACCTGAAGTGGCTTATCTGGTTTTCTAAAAGAGAAGCAAGCCTTTCCTTAATATCTTCAAACCTCTCTTTTTCTTCAATGGTGACTGTTCCAATTCCGTCAGGCCTAAAATTTACAGATGAAAAACAACTTTTTGCCCTTTTACAGAAGTAATCTCCAATTATGTCCGCTTATTATATCACAAGTTTTCTTTACCAACTGAAGAAAACCTTCTGCGTATACAAGTGATATTTGTAAACTCCCTTTTCACATGATAATTCCAATATTAAAAAGATGTTTGTTAATCTTGATGTATATATTTCAATAAAATATATTTTAAAAAGGAATGACAGGAATAAAAGCTATATCAAATTAACATACTTACTGCCACCTTGGTGTCTCTTTGAGATGAATGGCAGGGCAGAAATATTAAATAAATCAAACCAATTATTGTACCATACAGGTGGGTGAGGGCCAATAAACTGATGCTCAATTCAGACAAAACTCTCGTGCTGTTGGTCAATGACAAAGCTAATTATGCTGAAAGATCTGA
Source organism: Gekko japonicus (assembly GCF_001447785.1). Taxonomy (NCBI): domain Eukaryota; kingdom Metazoa; phylum Chordata; class Lepidosauria; order Squamata; family Gekkonidae; genus Gekko; species Gekko japonicus. The sequence continues at coordinate 200,618 of NW_015176000.1, forward strand.
GTTGGTTGCCCATCTATTTCTTGGGACACTTCAAAGAGCTGGTTCTTACTTTTAAGAACCCAAGCAAGCTTAGAACTAGGTTAGCTGAAAGACCTCCTCCTCCTGTACTACCAGCTAAAATCCTCTTCACAAATCCTTCTATGCCCTGCTTTGCAGAGGGTAGGTAGGTGGCAATACACACAATTACTTATGGACAAAGCACAACAGGTAGAAGTGAATGCAGTTAGTACCTCCTTTTAACTTAAAGTCCCATTCCTACTCACTGGGATACCATCCACCTAACACAGCTAATATACAATGGCAGCACTGTGTTGTGTATCTAAATGCATTTCATATTGGTTTATTAAAATGTTACCCAAGCAAGATTTGTTTGAATACCCTTCCAACACAACATCAGCTGTGAACCAAACCTCTGCAGGACTTCCAGGTATACAAAGGTCTGTGTTCAGACTTTATTCTACTCTAATGTTAGGGAATCCACAGGTGGATTCAAATTCATACACGGAACATCTTGCTAAAGAGGATAGGGCAACCTTTGGTTGCACAGAATTTGTAAATGCATTAGAACATCCGAATGTACACCTAAAGCTGGATTTGGGGATCTGGGACACGAGCCTTGGGAGTCACCAGGCTTGGAGTGCACCTATCAGGGACTATCTATATAAGCAGGGCCAGCAATATTGCCAGGGCTGGGGAGGAGCCTGACATCTTGCGAGAGGCTGGGAGTTTCCACTGGACATGCATGGCTTAATCTGCACTGTGAAAAGGGGTTAGGAAGGTAGACCGAGGATACAAAGACTAACTTACAGATTGCTGCCAACAGCCAAGGAAGCCCCCTGGACTGAGGCCAAAGCCAAGGGGCATCAGCAGAGCCAACTCATCCACCAACAAATCTAAATCATGTAGTCTAATCACATTAACTTGCTATTGTGCCATTTCTCAGCAAACTCTCATTGAATATATCAACAACAGCAGATAAGTGCTAGGCTTTGTGTTGTCCCACCCCTGAAGTCTGTGTCTAAGTCTATCAGATAATGTTATGTAAATACCTTAAACGGTACAATCTGCAATTCTTTACTTGCTTGCTTTTTGGCAAACTCTTTTGTCTATTCCCTGATATCTCAGTCTCAGGCTGAAAGGGTAACAGGGACCACTGTAGTATACAGAAACCACAACAATTGGCTGCACTATTGCAAAAGGTATATGGAATATCTATATTACTTGTTCTCTTAGTTATGATTTAACAATATATTAGTGAATCCAAAACTATGGAATTAACCTGAATATTAAAATGTACAATATTCCTGGGTTCCCTCAGTTAAAAATCAGTACATAGTACACTGCAACTAGCTCAACTGGGACCTGATGGGAGTCAAAAAGCCTCCTCTCTTAAACGCATTCAAGCAGGCACACCCATCTATATAGAAATGTAGGGAAGGGGTGGGGAAGTCAGTTATACTTCAATATGATGTATTTGAAGCTTCCCTGCTGCATACATCAGAAGTGATGAATTTAAAGGATGTACAGAGTTGGTGAAGGTCTCTATCCATGGTAGAGACTCCCCACTATTGCTGAAAAATACTGTTTCCATGCATTTACATTTTAACAAAAAACTGCCCAGTTTACAAAACGCAACAGTAATAATGAGCTACAAGGGAAGTACTCTGTGGCTATTAATCATATGGAAAACACCCTTCTACTACACCACTTTCTTAAGCTCCTGAGGGCTGAGCATGATAGTCGTATGGAGGCACAGCTCTCAGTTAGCCAAGAACCAATGGTTGGGTGGATGAAGGGAACTGAACAGACTACTGCTGCCAGCAGTCCAGGGACAAAGGGTGGAATGAATTTGCTCCATGCCATCCAACCTGTCTTCAATCTTGAATCTATAATGGGTGGGGGGAGGAGGAAGCTACTAGCATCTTGATTTCACAGGATGTACACGGCTTGCCAGCTTAAACCCAACAAAACCCTCATCTCTGGCTCTGAGGGGATCCTGAGAGGACTTGCACCACATCCCAAGTGGAGCAAGAATACATGATGGCCTCTCAAGAGTACTTTCACCCACCAAAGGGCAAGATGAGATCATGGAGGAGAATCTCCCTACATTCCTTCTTTCTTTTCTCCACCCTCAAATCCCTCATGGTTTCCTACCTTTTGTTACTATGGGCCAAGCTACATGGGACAGCATCCTTGGGACCAACCCAAGGACACCACCACTATTTTAAAGCCTAATGTGGGTAAGTGAAAAATGCTGCAAGCGTCCAATCAGCGTGGCGGGATGAGGCACTCTTGTCCCTCCTCATGCCTTTTCAAGTGCTGAAAGAGCTGAGGGGATGCCGTCACATCTATAATATTCTAACAGTGAAGTGTGGGCCAATCTGTGGACACCAAAATCCGTGAATCAGGCACCCATGAACAGAAAACAAACAGTTCTGCAAATCTAGGGACAATAAGCAAAAAATAAATAAATCTGAAAATTCTAGGCTCTTTACCTGCAACTGCAAATGCAGCAGCTTTCAGCGGCCCTGCCACAGTGGGGAGAGAAAGGAGGAGGGATGGTCTAAGAAGGGTTGGGAGAAGGGAGAGTGTGTGAGATTGACATAGAAGGGATGAGGGGAGAAAGAAGGGGGCTGAAGAAAGACTGACATAAAGGTTGGGGCAGAAAGACGGGGAGGCATTAACAGAGAAGGGGGAGAAGGAAGGAAACAAAGGTTGAATGCCCTTCCCTGCAAGTTCCTTATGGGTCCCATCTTGTACAGAAGCTAATTCCAGAATTCCATCTCAATATTCTGCAAACTGTAGCCAGATCACGAAACAGAACCCAGCATAGGTTTACATGGATTGGAACAGGTTCAATCTTTTATTGCTGGGCAGAGGGTATGTTTCGCATCCCCATGTACACCTCTCTACTTTCTCCTGTAAGTGAATGGCTGCCATTCATCCATGTGGGAAAAAAGTAAAGCACTGACTTGGGAACAACACTGCAGCAGGAACAAAAATTAGCTCACTATCACTGACACTGGGTGCTCAGACACCACTACCAGGGATACCATGAGGGAGGGGAGAGGAAATCTTCATGAGAGGTTCCCTCCCTCTCAAGTTAGCAATTATTTGGAATTCAGCTCTTCTGCTTTGAAGAATGGGTATAGTGAGAGGAACTGAGTAGGAAAAAACAGAAACCCTCCAGCACTCTCTTTTCTTCCATATTTCAAACTCAACAAGCTTTTGAGTAGTAGTAATCATGAGGATTCCCTAATCATGAATTTCTGGTCTCAGGAGAGCATTCGCTGTCTGAGTGTAGAATTTTGTGTCATTCAAGAATTTTAGTGGGGGGAGGGTCTTTCAAAATTTTTAGTAGGTACTGCAAGGCCATTTTATTTGCCAGAGCATTTAGTGGTGTATAGACGGCAATTATTGTTTATGAGTGAAGGGGTTATTTGGAGTTTTATTTTATTCTGCATGTTTTATATTGTGACCTTTAAGCTATGAGGAAAGGTAGGATATAAATATTTTATAAATAAAAGTACCTCAGTAATCTTCACAACAACCCTATTAAGGTAGACCAGTTATTAACCTCATAACACTGATGAATACTCAGGATAAGAGAACAGCAGCTTGGTTAGGACCACCTTGAGAGATGAGCTCAGAACCGAACTTATACTATTGTCCAGGTACCTATAGTGTACTCTGCTGTAAACAGAGGATATAGTTCTGAGTTTCTAATAATATTAATACTGTCAAAAGGGTCAGGAAAGATTAACCAGATGAAATATAATCTGAATATTTTAGCTATCGTGAACAAAGCATAAGACATCATTTGGTTATGACTTAATTTGCTACACGAATAAGCACACAAGCATTTCCCCTCTTCTCTCGAATAATTTCTACTTGTGACCTGTCAGGTGAGAGAGTTAAACATGCTTTCATCTTTAAAAAATAATTTCAAGGACAGCAATAACATCAGATACAGCAAAGATATGTACATCAATAGTCTCTTTTATAAATGTAAAGTGAAAGTATGGTAAGTTCTCTTATCTCTTCCAATGAATGCCATGACACTTTACCTCAGATGGAACGTGCTTAAATTCAAGCACATTTCTCTGTCTGATTTGATTGTCAGGAGAGATTGCACTCTGCAGTAATAAAGCAAATAAGTCTGTCATATTAAGCTTCACTAGGGCATGTCATGTGCATGACAGGAGAGTGCCAGAGGACCTGATGATGACAAGTGAGAAAGGTGAGCCAGGAGAATGTCACCATCTGTCAACCTGAACTAAGAAAAGAATTGCTACGTCCACACAGGAGATCTTGCTACCTGTCATGTCACTACCTGGGTTTTGTTGTCATACAAAATTCTACTGACAACACCTATGACTTCAGAATAACTTGATCCATTTGCAGAGGTTATGCAGTGTCCTCGACAGAGACATCTAGAGAGGATGGCATGGTAGGAAACCAGCAGGAACCAATTCTCAAATGAAACATATGAATCTTGCCCAGGGTGAAAGGTACATTTTCTATTCTAGACTTGTGAGGCATAACGTTTAATGTGGTACTTCCAAGGGGATTCAGCTGATAGAGAGGTTTTGAGTCCCTTGCTGTGTTGCCTTTACTGCTTCTGAAAGGATATGGTCCCCAAGGAAGGAACAGAACCTCTCTAGCAATAAAAACTATTCATGGCAAGATCCCACCTGACCCCCCTTACAATGCCAGTTGAGGAGTGCTGGAAAGAAAATAACTTCTTGCTGTACGTCCTTTTCTCCCATCTTTCATGCCTTTGTACCTAACTGTTGCTTCAGTATATGACTAAAGTCAAAAAGTTCCTCATGTTCTTCAGAAGTATTTTTTCCTTATTCTTTTATTCTTCTTATCAACAGACAGGTGTTGATCAGCCAGAACAGTTTGAGGACTTGGGATGCTTGAGAACTGATGACAATGAGGTTATGCTTGCAACAAGTACTCAGCCTCCCGGCGAAGCTATTAACATATCATCCCCTTCCAGCTTCATCTTACTCTTTTACTGGCTTGTGTACTTGATCACATTCCCCTGTGTGAGTATAAATTAGTCACAAGCTACTAGCCAGACACTAGGATGGGAAAAGGGATAAATTCTGTATCCAGCTTTTGGGAGAGCAGGAGATACTTGCCACTGTGCCTCACAACTTATTTTCGAGATCCGAAGCAAATCCTGAGATGGTGGCTGTGGTCAGCAATACAATGGATTCGATCCCATCAGCTTTTTCACTCAATCTCACCAGTTTCCCTCCATCTATAGATCCCAACCCACATGACTTTTGTCCACGCAGGTGCTGTGATTCCTTAGCCTAGCCAAAGGGCTCTTCCTCCTCCCTTTTTCACCAGTGGGAAAGCTGGTTGGATCCAACCCAACATTTGCAGTTAGCACAAAGATTCTGACCTTTTGACTCTCACTTTGCTTATAAAGCAGTTTGTCTAATACAGTACCTTTTAGATGACGGTGTACTCTACTGATCATTCTATAGAAAAGTGATATCTTTGGACTTAATTGATGGTCCCTCCCTGTGTCTAGCACTTGATCTCTTACTTGGAAAAAATTGCTTGTGAAGATGGAAACCATTTCGTTCCATTAGGACAACAGTTTTGAAAGTAGAATGGTGGCCACCAAACAGGTGTTTGGATTTTACAGGGAGATAGACAGCTCCTCCAAGTCATCTGTGAGGCCAGAGTGGCTGTTTGCTCTATCTCTGCATTGTCAATACCAGTGCCTGAATGATAGTATGTTACCTGCATGTGAAACACCTGAAGTGAAATACAAGAAGCGTGATGCAACAACCCAGCCACAAAACAACAGCTGATATAATGGGGCTTTCTACATAGTTCCAAAGATACTCTGATTTTGGCAAGTCTTCAGTGGAAGAGGTGTCCAGAGTTCTGAAGGATGTACCAGTCCAAGCCTCACTTTCTCCCCTCCTGGAAGCAGCTACCTAGAAAAGCATCCAGAAAAACAGAATGCATCCTATAGGCTAATAGCCAATGCAGTCTGCAGTCATGATCTAAATCAGAGAGCTGGTGTGTTATAGTGGCTACAGCATCAAATTAGGACCTGGGAGACTACTCTGCCATGGAAGCTTGCTGCATGACCTTGGGACAATCATATACTCTCAGTCTAACCTACATCACAGGGTTGTTTTGGAGATAAAGTGGAGGAAATAAGAATTATGTAAGCTACTTTGGATCCCAACTAGGTATAAAGGAAATTAATAATAACTTGCTGGTGGTCCATGGCTCTAAGGCTTTCCGGCTGTCCTCGACCAGGGCCAGGGCCTTTTTGTTCCTGGCCCCAACCTGATGGAACTCTCTGCCAAATACCATCAGGGCCCTGTGGGAACTTATGCAATTCCTCAGGGCATGTAAGGCAGAGATGTTCCATCAGCCCTTTGGTTGAGGACAGCAATGGTTTCCACCATAGATGGCACCCTTTCTGCCCCAGCTGCCTTCCACTCTGTGGAAGCGGCCTGCACTCTGTGATGGGGCAAATTGGTATATGCCATCATTTAGTTTGGAATATCTTATTACTGTTTTAACTGTTTTACCTTGATGTTTTTATGCATTTTGTACATTGCCCAGAGCCCTGCATTCCAGGGATTGGGCGATTAACAAATTTAATATAACTATGGAAGGTTGGTGGTCCAGGGGCATGCTCTCAGCCTAGCCTATTTCACAGGGTTGTTGTAAAGATAAAATGGAGGCGGGGAGAACAGTTTTGTAAGCCACTCTGGGTCCCCACTGAGGAGAAAACTGGAGTATAGATACTACTACTTCCTGCAGTGATGAGGAAACAGCTAAGCATCAGGAACATCAGTGGCAGGGACTACAGTTGATTGAAAATGCATCTTATCAAATTGTCAGTTTTACAAAAGGAGGGGGACTTGGAGGCCATGGGTTCTAGAAAATTGCACCAAATCGGTTCACACTCTAAAATTTGCATCAACGGCCTATGTTCCTCCACACGTCCACTTCCAAATTGTAAAACAGAAATGCCTCAAAGAATCTGTTGTGAAAGCATACAGCTTAAATGTTGTGACAATAAGTGAAAAACCTAATGTAGACCAATTTGCATGACATGCTACAGAATAATTAAGCAGGAGAAATGTGCAAGTGCTATATAGGCAGGGGCTTCCAAGAGCACTATCACATCTCTTACCATTCTATGCTTGGCAAATACTCATCAGGAAATACCCCATCAAACAACTGCACAATACTGGAAGACATGGTAAAACAGCAACAATATCTCCTAATATGTAATACTGGCTTTGTGGAGCATACCATGTTCATCACATCATCACTATAATGAACAGTGTGACGACACAAGGGTACTGGAGTGGGGGGGGGGGAAGGGAGGCAGAGAAAAGGAACAAATGAACCATCAGCACAGAGATGCTATATGGGCTGTAGGGAGTGGATATGGGTATATGGGCTATGGGAACTGGATATGCCCAAGATGAATCCTTGTTCTTCTTCCAAACCACCACCTGGAGGTAGTATTAAGAAAGGCAAACAAGTCTTCTTCAGGATTAGTGTCTTATGACAAGCAACACACCACAAACCTAGGTATAATCTATGAACAGCAACAGAAACATGGGCAGCTTCAGCAATGCTCTATCAAAGCTCTGATTTTTATCACAGGACGGCTTTCTAGAGACAAACATGGGTAATTATCCTCCATACTCTGGTCTTCCCTCTCTAAGTCAGTGAAAACATCTTATAGTATCTTGTACAGCTACCGATTCCCTCCTCTTTTTCTCCTACAAGTAATAATGTTAAAAATAAAAAAAAAGAAATTACAATGTTTGTGGTCAGAGGGTTTATTTGATTCTTGTGAGATGGCTTCCGCATTTATTATCCATTTGAAGAATGTTCAATACATCAGCTTCCTCCAAAGAGAAGGAGTGAGACACCTAACCGGGGGGGGGGGGGGGGGTTGGTTTTTATTGTTATCTCCTCAGCAGGGGGAAAAAGTCACTTTGCACTTCATGTATTTCCCACCAACATCATTTCAGAAAGAAAGGTACAAAATGGGAAGTCGCAGCATGACTAGATACAAGATGAGAAGATGAGGAAGAAAACAATAGCTCCTTTTCTGTATTTTCCCTACCTTCACTTAACCTCCACTGTTTAGATTGTCAAGACCATCTTGTATTTACATAATTAGTCCATTACATGTATGTTTTTAAATATAAAAATCTAAGACTAAAGACAGAAATGAGAAGCCGCATTAGATCTGCTACTTCTGAGACTAAATAATGGTTGTGTCTCAGAAATGCTGTGAAGGAAACAAACATGTAAGTCAAAAACTAGGGCTGAACTTAAAGGAGACCCATTCTATGAAGAATATCACCAGAATCCAAAGAGGCGCCCCTCTTTCAATGACTGTTTTAAGCATCATTGCAAAAGGACTGCAAAACTGATTGTTTTATGATCTTGGATGCTTTGTGATCCTCAACCAGCAAGCATGCAGTATTCTCATTCTAAATTGACTTAATTTGTCCTTAGTACTGCCACGAAGACACTAACACTGACTGACTACAGAGTATCAGCAATCTGCGCCGGTGCAACCATTAAGGCCAAGTTAGGCGACCACCTAAGGGCAGAGACCTGAGGGGCACAGAGGCCAGCAAGTGGGGTGAGGATGATGGCGAGAGCGGTGCTGACAATGTGCAGGAATCTTCATCTCCCACCGCCTCAGGGTTCACCTGATGGGGAGAAAGAGAAGCAAGCAGCCCTGTGCTGCCTGGTCAGTTCTGCGCCCATGCTGCGGGCGCCCCTCCCCAGTCACCCTCGCCACCCCTCCAGGCACCTCTCGGTGTCCTGCCCGCTGCTGCCGCCTTCTCCCCTCCCCTCTCGAGCCATGCTGAGCTGGGTCGGTGTTATGTCTGCTGACCGCCACTAGGTGACAGCGGTATGCAACCCGAGCTTGGCTCCAAGAGAACAATAGGGACTAGGATCCCGAGCCTCCCAGTTAGCACCTATCGGAACTGTGGCGAGAAGTTCAAAACTTCCAATGGAACTGGTGGGTGTGCCCCAGGGACTGTATATAGTTGGCCGCCCTGGCCGGTAAATGTTGTTGTGTTGTGTACCAATAAACTATGAGCTGTTAAACACGAAGCATCCAGCTTCTCCATGCGTCAAACCTAGTACGCGACAATGGCGATGAAGGTGGGATCCCGCTGAACTGGCCGGGCTGCTGGGCATCAGAGGAAGGCCAGGAACTGCCACTGCATCAAACAATGAGCCCCAAAGGCGCGCAAGCCACTTCCCTGCTACAACCTTGCAGCATGATGGCAGTCGCTCTGGGAGTGGGACTAGTCCCTCCATTCAACCCTACCCAGACGCATCACTGGGAAGCCTGGGTCAAGGAACTCAAGTCCATCCGGATCTTCTATGAGGTCACCAACGGTCAGAGGAACAAGGGCCTCCTTATCGGCTCATGTGGCCCCGCCACCATGGAGCTGGCTCGCAACCTGCTCTCCCCAACCAAGCTAGCAGAGGCCATGTTCGAGCAGATCGTCAAGGCGCTCTGGTCTGCCATTCCTGGGGGTCCCAAGCCCCACCATCACAACCCCCGCAGGGCCACCGGTCTGCCGTGCATTATGAGGACAACACATCCAAGGAATTGAGGCTTCCTAGCCAGACCGCACCCCCAAAAATTCAGGTCCAGGTCAGGATAGAGGGATCCCCTTGTTCCACGGAGCTTGATTCTGGCTCCGCGGTCTCCATCATATTGGTGGTGACCCTTAAGAAACTGTGCCCGAATGGGGCCCACCGCCTGTGCCCTCCTCCCGTGACCCTGATGGACTTCCAGAGGAACCATGTCCCTATCCAGGGTGTAGGTAGCTTCCAAGTCCAATACCGGGGGCTTGATGACTACATGGACTTGATTGTAGTCGAGGGCAACCTGGTCAGCATTTTGGGCCACGCGTGGTTTGCGCCCTTGGGAATCTCGATTGGGGGAGTCCAGCTCTGTGCCCCACAGGACTTCCGGGAGGTCTGCAGTGAGTTCCCAGTCATTTCTGACGGGACTCTGGGGCACTACACGAGGCCCCCGGTATCCTTGCAGCTCAACCCGCACGTGGCCCCCATACGCATGCATTCCAGGAAGGTCCTGTTTGTGCTGTGGCTGAAAAATGACATGGAACTGGACTGTCTCGTAGAGCAAGGGGTCCTGGAACTGGTCTCCCATGCGGCGTGGGAGACCCCAATAGGCACCCCTGTGAAACCGAACAGGGACGTCTGCATCTGCGTGGACTACAAGTGCACACTTAATAAGGCTCTTCAGGACCATGCATCCCAGCCCTGGTTGTGAGCCACGTGCTGGCCACTTTGGCAGGGGTGAAGATCTTTGGCAAACTCAATGTCACCCAGGCTTACCAACAGCTCCCAGTTGACAAGGCAACCACTGCCACGCAAACTATCATTACACATGGTTTTTTTTTCAAAGTAAAGAGACGGCGATTTGGGGTGAGCGTGGCTCCAGGGCTCTTTCAACATTTGATGGACTCTCTCTTGAAAGGGATCCTGGGTGTCACACCATTCTTCAATGATGTGCTGATCACTGCGGTGATGCCGGAGGACTTCACCTCCAGACTGCGCACCGTCTTCTGCCACTTCCACGAGGCTGGGCTGAAAGTGAAGTGGGAGAAGTGCCTTCTAGGGGTTCCATCCGTCAACTTCCTGGGCTTCATGGTCAACATGGAAAGCCTCCACCCGGCAAGGGACAAGGCCCACTGTTGAAGCTCCCCCGCCTAAATCCAAGGCGGAACTCCAGGCTTTCCTAGGAATTTTGACCTTCTACCACGCCTTCCTCCCCCACAAGGCGGCGGTAGCAGAGCCCTTGCATTGCCTCCTGGACAAGCATGCCCCTTGGTCTTGGGGCCTCCGCTAGGCCACCGCCTTCAGGGGGGTCAAGGCGCTGTTGGTCTTGAACAAAGTCCTGGCGTATTTTGATGAATCCTTGCCAGTGATTCTTGCATGCAACGCTTCCCCTTATGGTGTGGGCATTGTGTTGGCCCACTGCCTCCTGGATGGTCAGGAGGTGCCCGTCGTGTACTACTCCCGGATGTTGTCGGTGGCGGAGCAGAATTAAGCCCAGATTGACCGCAAGTGCCTGGTGATCATGGCGGGCGTCAAGAAGTTCCATGACTTCGTCTATGGCCAGCCCTTCATTATTTCCACGGACCATCACCGTCTTCTCAGCCTCTTTGCCGTGGACCGGCAGATGCCACAGGTCCTCTCCCTGTGGGTCCTCCGGTGGTCCATTTTTCTGTCGGGCTACAACTACACCCTCGGGCACCACCCTGGGAAGGCTATGGGTCATACCAACGCCCTTAGCCACCTGACCCTGCCGTCCGTCGAGGCCGACCCGGCTCCAGCGCACCATGTCCTGCAGGTCGAGGACCTCCCCGAGTTTCCCCTTCAGGCTGGGGACATGATCCTCTCCTGAGTTCTGGGCTGGGTGGTGAGGGGGTGGCCCATGGCCACAGTGGGCCCAGAGTTCGCGGCCTTTACAACATGCTGAGATGAGTTGTCCGCCCATAAGGGATGCCTACTGTGGTGGGACAGGGACAGGGTGGTAGTCCCCAGCGCCCTATGCACCCAAGTCCTAAAGGCCCTGCACAAAGCCCACCCAGGGATCATCCGCATGAAGGTTCTGGCCAGGAGTTACATATGGTGGCTGGGAATTGATGTGAAAGTAGAGGCTTGGGTGAAGTGCTGCCAAATGTGCCAAGCCATCTGGCTGTCTCCACCGAGCACACCCATACAGACCTGTGAGTCCACCAGGATGCTGTGGTCAAGGCTCCACGTTAATTTCGTCAGACCATTCTACAGACTGCTGGTTCTGGTCACGTTGACTCCTACTCGAAGTGGCTGGAGATAAGGCCCGTCTCTGCCACCTCCTCCAAAGCCACCATTTGGGCTCTTCATAGGATCTTCGCGACCCACGGGCTGCCCGACGCCATCGTCTTGGACAACGGGTCGGCGTTCACATCCATAAAGTTTCTCTGCAGCAACCTGATCAGGCACGTGAGGTCTGCCCATTCCACCCCACCACCAACGGGCAGGCGGAATGGATGGTGTGCACTGCTAAAGAAGCCCTGAGCCACCTGATGGAGGGGGACTGGGAGTTCTGTCTGGCCCATTTCCTCTTGGTGCAATGGACCACTCCCAACCCAGTCAATGGCTGCTGCCTGGCCAAACTCCTGATGGTCCGGTGGCCTATGATTCTCTTGGACCGCTTACATCCAATTAGGGCCCCGGAGTTGCGGAGTCTGTCTGAAAAGAGGGAGGTGCCCCGTGGGTTCTTCCTGGAGGACACAGTGTACATCCAGAACTACGGCAAGGGCTCCCCATGGCTAGCGGGTCAAAAAATCCGCACCACAGGTCCCGTGTCCGATGAGGTTTCCATGGAAGATGGCCAGGTCCAGTGGCGGCATGTTGACCCGCTGAGACGGCGCCTGCTCCCGGCCTCAGAGAATGCCCCTGCTCCAGGTAACAGTGACGCGGACCTGCCAGACAGCCCAAACCGCATAACTAATGATGGCAGTTTGCAGGAGCAGGTTCCCATCCCCCGGACACAGACTGAAAACAGGCCACCTGCCTCCACCCCTGCACCAGAAGAGGCTCCTCCACCACCGCAGTTGAGCGCACCGGTAAATCTGCCAGCCAGGGCTCCTGACAACCCGGTTGCTGCTCCTAGGTGTTCCATGAGAGAGCACTGGCCCCCGGCCTATCTCAAAGACTATGTCACCTAGGATGGGCTCGAACTACGGGGGGAGGGGTGTTATGTCCGCTGACTGCTACTAGGTGCCAGCGGTATGCAACCCGAGCTTGGCTCCAAAATAATAGGTACTAGGATCCTGAGCCTCCCAGTTAGCACCTATAGGAACTGTGGCGGGGCGTTCAAACCTTCCAATGGCACTGGTGGGTATGCCCCAGGGACTGTATATAGTTGGCCGCCCCAGCCGGTAAGTGTTGTTGTGTTGTGTACCAATAAACTATGAGCTATTAATCATGAAGCGTCCAGCTTCTCCATGTGTCGAACCCAGCATGCAACAGTCGGGTCATCATTAGTGAGCGCTGCCTGGGCTGCTGGGCGTGGCTGAGCGAGCTGTTGTCTGCAGCAGTCCGGAGGCGAAGGGAGCAGGTGAGGGCGCCGGGTGGGAAAACAAATGGAGGGGACGGATGGAGGCGAGCTACGACTTTTTGCCTGGGGGGGGAGAAGGAGGGAAGGGGTGCAGCCTGCGTTGCAGCCTCACTCTCCTCTCCTCAGAAGCCCCCCCCCCAGGATGGCCTTCTTGCCCCTCCAACTGGCCGCAGGCTGTCTGTTAAAAAGTTACGTTTGAACTTAAAAACATGTTTAAAACATTAGCACTCTTGCAATATTTTGTTCATTTAACTGACACCCCTTGCTCTGAATTATTGCATCAAACTGTCTGTGCTGCTGCAATCTTGAGTACACTGTTCGAGAGTGTATCTGTAAATTGCAAACCTACTTTTGATATACTGACATTCACTACAGAAATCTCATGCTCAGAGTTCTGAGCCTAGGGCCCAGGGGAAAACATGAAATGGCTGGGCATTGCAACCTTTTGTACATAAGTTGCTTCATGTGCTGGTCAAGAACATGAGAATGCACCATGACACAGATTGAGGGCTATGTGTTTGTTTAAGTGGTCAGTATCAGCCTACTCTCTGGGAAGTCTAAGTTCAACATCCCCAAAGGAGTGACATAATAGAGGTTTACAAAATTATGCATTGGTATGGGATAGAGCAGGTAGAGAAAGAAGTACTTTTCTCCCTTTCTTACAATACAAGAACTCGTGGGCACTCAATGAAATTGCTGAGCAGTCAGGTTAGAATGGACAAAAGAAAGTATTTCTTCACTCAAACAGTGATTACCGCATGGAATTCACTGCCACAGGAGGTGGTGGCAGCTACGAGCACGGACGGCTTCAAGAGGGAATTGGAGAAACATATGGTCCATCAGTGGCTATTAGCCACAAGGTATAAATAGGAACTCTCGGTCTGGAGCAAGTGATGCTCTGTATTCTTGGTGCTTGGGGGGGGGGGCAACAGTGGGAGGGCTTCTAGTATCCTGGCCCCAATGGGGGACCTCGAGATGGCACCTATGAGTTATTTTTGGCCACTGTGTGACACAGAGTGTTGGACTGTTTGGGCCATTGGCCTGATCCAACATTGGCTTCTCTTAACCTTCTTATGTTCTTAGCATGTACACACTTCTTCACATACACTGAAACAGATTTCCTCAAATATTACATGCAGGTAGGGGGAGCTAGTTGTCAGGAAGAGATGATTAGATTCAAGATGAATAAGTAACTGAGCAATAAAAACAGCAAGACTGGAATAACAATACAGTAGGATGTGTAAATTGCAGTTCTCTGCATAGGACAAACAGGTCAAACCCTACACCAAAGGGTAAATGGACACAAATCTGACATCAAGAATCGCAAAACTGAGAAAACTATAGAACTAGTGCTGCAAAAGAGACTATTTGGTTTGGCAGTTATATCAGTTGAACACACTGAAGCATCAGCACTTGAACTGAAGGAATCAGTGACAAAATTTGCAAAGGAAAAGGCACACAAAATGAGATTTTGATGTACCCGAAATTTATATTTTATTAAATTTTTCCAATACTGTTCCAACATTTTTCGGCAATAAATAGCGATATAAAAACTATTTCAACACTAGATAACATTCAATGAGGGTACAGAACAGAAGATCACAGGTTTTCATTAGCAAGGTCAAATAACTAAAATTAAGAAGTTCAAACCAAACAGGAAATTATGCTAACTATAAGGCTATTTTGGATTGTAATATAATCAAATACAGTACAATGCAATCAAAAGAACAGTAAATTTCTATAGGCCGGGTTGTTTGGAATTGTTTCGCTATTTTCTAAATAATTGATCATAGGAAACTATACTCCCTGGAACCACTTTTGATATTTTTCTGACAGCAAAGCAGAGGAGTTATATGAAGTGCGCCCATAGATGAAGCAATCACAGATTCTTTTTTCCCAATCTGTTAATGTAGGGACATTTTTTTGTTTCCATTTTTGTGCAATCGTTATTTTTGCATACATCAATAAGATAGAAATTAATGTTTCTGTACTTTTGTTACATACAGATGCACGCCATGTCTCCAAGAGGATGGACTCCAGATCACAAGGTAAGTTTACATTAATTATTAATGAAATTTGTTTTAATATCTAAGTCCCAGAAAAAGTCATTTAAGGATTTTTGCCATTTGTTAATTTCTATGTTCAGAATAGAGATTGGAATTGCTAAGAACAGGAACAGGAATTTAGGTAAGACGAAGCTTTTGAGGATGCTGATTTTGTCTGCCCAAGAAAAACCCGATTGATGCCATTGTTTTAACCGGATGTTAATATCTTTGTAGACAGGTTGAAAGTTGATTTTTACTAGGTCTTGAAGATCCTTCAGAATGTTGATCCCTAAGCATCTCCAATGAGATGTCACCCAGTCAAAGCGGAAATTGAGCATTCCTTTTTTGGTTGTTTCCATGATTAAGATAGGAAAGATTTTGGTTTTGGCTAGGTTTACCTTCAAGCCTGTTAGGGGTTGTAAATCCTGAAATATCTTTTGGAGATTTGTTAGAGAAGATATTGGATTCAAGAGGAATATTATAAGGTTATCCGCATAAAGGCTGATGGTGTGGGTTTGTTGCCCTATTCCTATGCCAGTAACCCCGGGGTGTCGTCTAATTGCGTTTGCTAGAGGTTCTATTGCCAGTGCAAATAGTATTGGTGACAATGGGCACCCTCGTCTTCTCCCCCTTTTTTTCTCGCGCTCTCTTAGACATGAGTTTCTGTTTCTTATCTCCCTCACCGCCACAGGAATGCTAAACAATATCCTTTTTCCCGTTAATTTGCTTCAATTAACAACTTTTTCTCAGTCCACTTTCACTCTAACTTTTAAAAAGTTCATTATCTCTTATCCGGATGTTTCAAGATGCGCTCTTCTCCACTTCCCGGTAAGTAAAATAGTAATCGTTACCTTGCTTGTTTATTCAGGTTTTCGCACTGTCTCTGTTGATCTTAATCTTTTCCTTTTAGTCTTTGAGATCGGGAAATGACGATTTTAAGCTGACGGTTCAGCTCGGTGTGCTCCTTTAGTGCTGAATGCGCTTGCCCGCTTTGGGAGAGGGGATTAAAGTGTAATACAAGCCTCCTTCGAGACTTGATCACACCAATCTCAACTCTCTCTTGGGTCTTGATGCCTGCCAGTCATTCCCCCTGCCTGGGGGAAGCCGCATTGGACCAAATTACAGTCCAAACTGCTGTAAGGAACCACAGTCCACCCTGACCATTTACAGGGTGCATCAAATCGCCATTTTACCCCGACCGGAAGCCATTTATACTGATTTTTGATGTGGAATTGGAATATATTGTTTTTATTGCATTTTGAAAATTTCCCCCAAAGTTCATTATTTTTAGCACCTGCTGTAGGTCGTTGACTTCAATACTCCAAGTCTACCGTAAGAATTATTGATTCTGGTTTTATTTGCTTACAATGAGAAATTATGTTCAGAGTTCTATGAATGTTGTCGGTCATACATCTATTTGGGATAAACCCAGTTTGATCAGTATTAATATAGTCTGCTATAAATTTCTTTAGTCTTTTAGCCAGTATTGTTGAGAATATCTTAGCATCACAGTTTAGCAGTGTTATTGGTCTATATGAGCTAGGTAATTCCTTATCTTTATTTTCCTTTGGTATGGTGATGATAAGGGCTTGTCCCCAAGACAGTGGTTTGTATCCCCTAAGCAGAATGGCATTGCAGATTTTGGCTAAGGGCTCTGAAAGATCGACTAAAGATTTTTAAAAATTCAGGGGTGTATCCATCATTGCCTGGTGCAGGATTGGCTTTTAGGTGTTTTATGGCATCAGTAATTTCTTTTGAAGTAATAGCAGAGTCTAATAACTGTTTATGAGCAGTTATAAGTTCTTTGCACTGATTTTTCCCCATGAGTAGTTTTTGAATGTCTTTTTCTTGAGGATTGTTAGATGTGTAAAGTTTCTGGTAAAAATCTGCAGAACAGTTAACTATCTTATTCCTATTGGTGTATCTTTGGTGTTTTTTGTCTTTGATAGAAAAAATCTTGCGTTTGTGAAGTTTTTGATTCACCCTCCATTTTAAGATTTTAAGATTTTTGGGATTCTTTTGCCAAAATTGTTGTCTCAAGAATAATATGTTTTTCTGGATTTTAGTGGTTTCTATAGTTTCTAAAATCCTGCATTCAGCTAGTAGTTCTTTATATGTTTTTTTGTTTCTCTTTTTTGTGTAATGTTTCTAGCCTCTGGATTTTTTGTAATATAGTATTAATTTGAGTTTCCTTTTCTTTTTTTAATCTAGATGCTATGGATATTAGCTTCCCTCTGGTTACTGCTTTGAACGCTTCCCAGACAGTGAACTTGTCTACCTTACTGTTGTCATTTTCTTTAAAATAGTTGGCTATTGTCTTTTTTACGGCTTCCCTGTGAATGTCTCTTAATAAAATTGAGTCATTTAATTTCCATGTATTGTTCTTGGTTATCATTATTTTTTTAACATATTACATTCTGTATAAGCATGGTCAAACCACATGAAAGGGTCTCTTAGAGATTCTTTGATTCTGTTCATTCATGTGTCTGATATTAGAATGTAATCTATATGTGTGTATATTTGATGTCTTGGTGAGAAATATGAGTAATCTTTTTCTTCAGGATGGGTTTCCCTCCAAGCATCACATAGCTGGTGCTTTAACAGAACCCCTTTTGGAGCCGTGTATTGCTTCTTCGTCTTTTTGGGGGGTATTATTTTCCTGGTTCTATCCAGGCAATTTTCCATTATCAAGTTGAGGTCACAGCCAATAATCACTGCACCTACTTGAAATTTCCTAAGTTTATTTAAAGTATCCTCAATGAACTGTATTTGATGTTTGTTGGGGGTGTAAATGGATGCTAATGTTATTGTTTCAGAATCCAGGGTGCCTTGCACAAATATGTATCTACCCATAGGATCTATTAATGTTTTCCCACATTTAAAATGCAGTGAATTTGCAATCAAAATTGCTACCCCCATTGCTTTGTTAGTACCAGCAGCGTGGAACTGTTGGTCATACCATTTTGTTTTGAGTACCATTTTTTCCTTACCACGTAAATGTGTTTCCTGACAGAATCATATATCTGGGCGTGATTTTAAAATAAAGGACGTCATCCTTTTTTGTTTAATGCAGTTGTTAATGCCTCGGAGATTAATAGATCTTATTCTGTATGTGTCAAGCATTTAGTAGATTTTTTGAGCGTGTTAATCAGGTTTTTGACAGCTTTATACACCACGGTGAATTCCCTGTTTGGGTCTGGTCAAGATTTGTACTGATTATTTAGATATTTGCTACCTTCTGTGCAGTCCCACATGGGGATTCTAGCAAGCTACTCACCAGTCGGTGGGTCATGCTCTTGTCACCTGAACAGTGATTCCAGTACTGCCCTTCCCTCCTGAACTCCAATGAGCTCTCAGGAGAGGAGCTCATGGCAAGGGGCTTGACTCGGACTCCCCGCGAGCAGCAGCAAGCAGGTAGAAATCTGAGACTGCCTCCAGCAAGATCTCAGTGAAAGTGTCCATGGCAGCCATGGACGTGAAGTCGTGACTCCCAGGGTGAGAGGGGGAACAGAACATCTCAACAAAACAATACAAGAAGATAAATCACTGTGAGTAACCTTAACTGCAACATTACTAGGAACTTTCCCACTGATTAGCCCTTCATATCGTTTGTAAGGGGAAAAGAAAGGGAGGGGTGAGGAATCTCCCCCCCCATTTTTCTAAACTGGCCAAGAAAAGAAGAGAAAGGAACTTTCTTAATACATTTACTGGGCTAGAGAAGAAAAGGTTGATGTCTGAAGAAAATTGTGAAACAGATTTATAAATGTGATATCTTTATACCTTGGATTACAAAACCATATTGTGGATTATAAATCTTTGGAATACTGTAATAAGCATCAAACTCTATACTATTGAAATAGAAACCTAGCTTCCCTGGAATTATAACTGAGACATAAGGATTTATAAAAAAAGACATTTAATTTGATTACAAATATCTACATCTTATTATCTGGACCATAAACTAAAATCAAGAAGAAAGAAGAATTAATGAACTATTAAGCATATACTTTTAACTTTCACTACATCATTTCCTTATAATTCAATGTGTATACTTTTGGGGTTTGTTGAAAATTGTAAAGTATATTATGTTCTGAGGTTCTTGTAAATAATTGATAGTCTGTATTACAACTAAATGATAAGACTGTCTGTCTTGCCTGGGAACACTCTTGTTTTTAATGTAATTGGTAAACATAGAAAGTTTTGTGATTGCAGAGATTTAATTGACAAAGAGCTGGAGAGATACTCTGTTTTTAACTCAATATTTTAAAATGGCTGGAGTAGAAGAAGGAAAAAATGTTTTAACACCAATGCTTACAGATCTCCAACTTTTTTTTACAAGAAACAATCACTCCAATAGTAGAAAAAGCTGTGAAAACAGCTCTGGACTCTATGCAATCTAAGCTAACTCCTACAGCAGAAGATCAGCCAGCTGAAAGAGCAAACTGACAGGAAGTACATCATTGTGAGAGATATGGATACAGAAAATACAGATGAAGTCTGCAAGCAAAATGACATGGCCTACATAACAAAATCAACATATACAAAAAGAAACAAAATGCTTGGAGAACTGAATGTGAGACTATATGAAAGAATGACAAGAGATGAAATCCTTACAGCAGAAAATGAAATTTTCCTTCAGAGAAAGGAAAATAAAAAATATATGGAACCTCAAACGATCCAAAGAATTGAATATAGAGGGCTATATCCAGAAGTTATTTTCCTTACATATAAGGGGGAAAGACACAGAATTAAGACTTTAAAACTTAAAAGGAGAAACTAGAGGATGAAGAAGAGGATGAAATC
Organism: Gekko japonicus; assembly: GCF_001447785.1. Classification (NCBI taxonomy): domain Eukaryota; kingdom Metazoa; phylum Chordata; class Lepidosauria; order Squamata; family Gekkonidae; genus Gekko; species Gekko japonicus. The sequence continues at coordinate 220,649 of NW_015176000.1, forward strand.
CTACAAAAATGATTAAAACTTGTTGGATATTTGAGACTACACTCATTTTCAAGAGAAGAATGTCAACAACGCCCTTTGGACAAGTGAGACTATACAATTCTTTAAGATCTTATAAACTAGACTGACATATAACCAATTTGAAAGGAACAGGAACCTTATTTTAAATCAATTGCAAAAGAATATACATATAAGGTGGAATATAGAAAATAGATATTTAGACATTGTATGAGATACTTAAGTAGATATTTTAATGATGAAATGGAACCCCCCAGATTTGTGTATGTTTGTTTATCTTAGTTAAAAATAAAATGTTATTAAAAAAAACCCTTGGATGCCATAGCCAAGCCAAAAGGCAAAACACTGTACTGAAACAAACGCTTCCCACAAGAAAAGTGTAGGAACGTGTGGTGTTGAGGATGGACAGAAACATGAAAGTAAGCATCTTCTAAATACAGGGGTCATTTCCTGCAGGAACACACAGGAGCAGAGCTCCGGATGTAAAGAGCCCAGGGGGTGGGCACATGCAACAAGCCCTACCCCCTGCCCTCAGTAGCCCTCAGTCAGAGCAAGAAGAAGCCAGGTAAATTGCAGAGCCCCCGGCCCCAAACAGTCCAGTGGCACCTTTAAGACCAAGTTTTATTCAGGTACAAGCTCTCCCCCCTCTGCAAGGACAGAGCTGTACATTCCCCTCCCCTGCCATTAGCTAGCAATCCAAAACAGTCCAGTAGAGCTTGAGTGGTGGGTGTTGCCTTCTGACACACTTCCAGTGATGTCAGGGGGTGTGGCATATGCAAATAAGTTATGCTAATGAGCTCCTGCACCTCTTTTTCTATGAAATGACCCCTGCAAATCCATATCAATAAACCAACACAAACTTTAATAACTGTTAAACTGAAGGAATGAAAACCATCCGGAGCTTGGAAACAGGGTGAAAAACATTCAAACTTCTGAGGTCCAGAATGGGCCTCATCTCCCCATTTTTTTATCGACCAGGAGCATCTGGGAGAAAAAACCCTCAGGTGCCTAGGACTCTGACACCTCCTCAATCTCACCCTTTTCAATTAGAGCACTTAACACCTGGGACAGGTCTGGTGCTGCCTGGCTAGATACTCTGAACAGTAAAGAACATGGAGTAGCTGACTTAAACTCTATTCTATAACCTAATCTAACTATGGATAAAACCCACTCATCAGAGGTGACAGCCTCCCAGGCAGCATAAAACTGAGCTAGCCTGTCACCAAACTTAACAAGACTGGGAACCACTTCTAGTCAGAAGAATTTTTGTGATGGGGCTGCTTTCTCGGAGAGAGCAGCTGGTACATCAACCTAGGTTGGTTGGAACCCTTGTACAGGGCCGGCTCGCCCGCTAGGCGAACTAGGCCTTCGCCTAGAGCGCGAGCCGGGGGCAAGGGCGCGGGAGGAGAGGCAAGGGCGCCGACGCGGGGAGGAGCGGGGCTTGGAGGACCTCTGCCGCCGAGCTGCAGGAGGACGCGGCCGGTGGCGGTGTGGGCAGAGCGTGGCACTTTCCTCCCGCCGCCGCCCTACTCGGTCTCTCCTGCCCGGCTGGGGGGGGCGGCGGGACAGGCCTTTTCTCCGGCGCGGCGCTTTCTTCCTTTCTACTGCTGCCGCCGCCGGGCGCCCCAAGCCCTCAGCGGGGGAGAGGGGAGGGGAGGAGGCGCAGCTGGTTGCTCTGGCCTCCGCCCCCGCCCCCTCCAGAAGCCCCCCGCAGCCGGGGGAGGGAGGCTTTATTGCCGTTCGCCTCTTCTCCGGCGCGGCGCTTTCCTCCCCCCCCCACTAGAAGAGCGAGCGCGGAGCAGCGCTCATGGGAAATCGGTCCCAGAGTCCAGGAGCGCCTCCCCTGCCGCCGATCTGGTTCGCGTCCCTAGGCTCCGGCTCTTCCTCTCTTCCAGTGGCCTCGCACTGGGCAGCCAGCCGAGAGAAACCTCCCTCACAGAAGCGCCTCTCCCCCTCCCACCACAAATCTGGTTCGTCTCCCAGCTGCTCTCCTGGATCATTGCACGGTAGTGCTCCACGGCGGGTGGGGGGGGACGCCCAGACCCCCACGCACACCACATGGCACCTCAGGAGCCCTGCGTGGTGGCGGCAGCCGCAGCAGCCCAGGGAGGAAGGCCGGCCGGGGCGGGGGAGGAGTGGCCCTTCTCCGGCGTGGTGCTTTCCTTTTCCCCGCTCCTTCATGCCTTCTTCTTCCTTGGGCTCTCCTGACCGGTGGCGGGGGGGAGGAGGAGGAGGGCCAGGGATGCCCAGACCCCCCCCCCACCGCCCACATCTCCAGGCCCCGCCGGAGCACGTCTCCAGGCCCTGCCAGGAGGTTGGCATCTGCGCTCGCCTAGAGCGCAGGCCAACCTCGGGCCGGCCCTGCCCTTGTGTTTATGATAGCCCTGCTGGGGGGTAAAGGGCTTAGAGCTAGGATACTGGGGCCCTGGAGGGATAGCATAGCTGTAATCCCTCTGGTCAGGGTGCCAGGGCTGCCGTGCAAATGGCCTCTGCTTGAATTGAGAAAGGCCAGGTTGAGACACCTCCAATGACTTAGCTGTCTACTTGCTTTTCTTTATCAGGGACATGGTTCTTTGATGAAAACTGCGTAAAGAACTGTACCATTGAGAGAATGGGATACCCCCTTTTTTTGAATAAACAAAATACTGGGGCTTATGTCCAGCTACCCCTTTCTCTGTTTTTTTCTAAATAAGCGTAGGAGCAACAGGAGGATGAACTGTCTCGACTGTGCATATGCCACAAGGCACCACTGCACTGATTCCACACACAACACTCATTGCGATACTCCATTTTAATGGCAAAAAAGCACTTGCTGTGGAAGCCTGAGAAGCAAGAGCAGTTGAGTAATACTGCTATTTTCAGATATGTGGTTGTCAAGATAACAGGTAGTACAACAATTAAAATGGGGGGGCCTTCATCATCCTGGTCTACTGCAAAGGTAGGACACCTCTCAGGTATAAACTGGAATTTAAAATAAACATGAATTACATGAATGACTTGCTTTTACGGAGAAGAAGGATAACTTGTGCTGCCATGCACCCTCTTTTGAAAAGCAGCTATGTCTGAAATGGTCTCCGTCAGGCTGGTAACAGGGCCATGATGGCCCTCTTAACAATAGAATACACTGCTCATCTAGCACAGCCAAACCATTTCATCACTGGGCCATAAAGATCCTTTGTCTTGATGTTGTAGTCTTTCTCCTTGTCAGCATGACTTAGAAAACTAAGATGTATAATCACATATATCAGCCTAGAACTTTGACCTACCAGGTATTGTTTGTGAAATTCTTTTTTGCCTCCTTTAGTAATGCTGGAGATGAATGAGTGGATGTTATTATCTGGATGTGTGTGCGCGTGTGTGCGCAATCCTGAGTGAGAGCTTCTCTTTCTGTCCTTGACTTACCTTTCTTCTCTCCCCCCTTTCTTTCCATTTCTTTTTCTCTTATTTTCAGTGTCTTAATATCAGCCAGACCCCTCTTTTTACAACACTATTCCAATTCTTTTATTTCTGAAACACTCATAAATGCTGTACAAATACAGCAGTTTGAATAGGAGGAATACATACAGAGTGCTCACCACAGTGGAGGAGGATGAGCACTCTGAGAGATTTTTCAACACACAGTGTGCACTGTTGTCCTTCACTTCAGTTAATAAATAAAAGAAATATGTCTATCTTCCTTTTGAATTCTTGAGAGAAGTTTGGGCAATTATCGGTAGAATTTCTACTAAACATTAGTACCCACAGGTTCAAAAACAGACAATAAATAAGGGTCTAGGGAGGTAAGCTGCATGGAGTCAAGCTTCCATGGGAAATTTCTATGAATGTACCCGGGTGGCTCAGGAGCTGGCATGGAAAGTATGCTTTCATTGTAGCTGGCAAAGGCCTTGAAATTATGTACAAGCCCCCCCCCCTTTCCATTCACTCAGATAAAATGGCATTATTGGAAGGGAATGGAAATCTAGTCCACCCAAGTTCTCTAAGAAACCCAGCTCTGCAAGGATGCTTCCCTTCCTGCACTTGCCATTTTAAGTACTAATTACAGTCGGCAATCAAGAATGAGATCCTAACAATAGAGACAGACGTTCTGAGCAGCACAAGCCAGGTTCTTTTGCTTTCCACAAATAGCTCTCTTGCCTTCATGTTAATTTACAGACTGCTCCAAAGTTTTATTGCTGAATTTCAGCACCATTGCTTGCCTTAGCATTTGCTTTTCAGAATCAAATATGTGAAACTAAAAGAGTAACAAACACCCATGAGGTGGAGTTGGCACTGTCTTTTAAAAAATTCTTTAAAAATAAAGCATGCTCAAACAAAATCTCAGGGAGGCACTAGTGTTCAAAATGTAATTTCCCCCCAGAACAACACACACTAGAAAGCAACTACAGGGCTGTGCTCAGAACACCTGGGCTTCTTCTGAAAGCTTCATATGCTACCAGCCCTCTTACAAGCTAATGGATCCCATATACCATTGAGTCAATGAAGGGGCCAAGGTCTCTCATCTCATTTAGTTACAGGAAGATACACAAGTGGATAAAAGCACTCTCAGATTTAACTTCACATAAAAAATTACATTTGGGAATCAGAGTTAACTTAATGAAAAATGAAGGCCCTGATTGTCCCCCAAGCCAGCATTTTGAGAACATTATAGGGTCTCTAGGCAGCACTCATGGAGAGGCACCATTTGTAAGACCCAATTCCTCCATGTGAGGGCTGTAAGAATGGTCAGCATAATTTGCATACTCTGGCATATGCAAAGTGGTCCTAAAATGAAGCACCGGGTTTTCAAAATGGCAGTTCAGCATGGACAAAATCTGGTGAGAGGCATCTGCATGCAAATAGAGCTGTTGCATAGGAACTTCCATAAATGTGAAGCAGTCAAACATCCTGATACTCAATACATGATTCTGGATATTCAGTTAAGTGATTTATAATCTCTATCTAATTTTCTCTCCAAGTATTTAGTCAATTGTCTTTGTAAACTAATATTTAAGGTTGCTTAGATTATCTGGTAAGCCCATCCTCTTTACAAAAGTGTAACTATGATTTATGTAGTGATGGACCACATTCAGTCTGTTTCCTTTTCATTTTTCATTCTGGTGAAAAAAGGACTATGTTGAAATTTTTTACCCTGCTTAATCACCCATCTCCCCATTTTAATATGTTTTTAACATTTAAAAATATTTTTACTCTGCTAGAATACTGGTGCAGAAATGAAATTATACAGAGAGAGAGAGAGAGAGAGAGAGAGACAGACAGACAGACAGAGAATAAAAACATTTCTATATCTTAATTTTTATATTTTAAAACTTTTTACTTTGTGGGAGGGCTGTTGCACAAATGAAATCTCTCTCACACATACAATTTCCTCTCAGAAAAGGGAATCATTTAAAAGTTTCTACTTAGTTATCTTTTAACTTTGCTAGAGTTCTTGTACATTTACACACAATGGAAAATAAAAAATACACTGCAAAAAACTTTCATATAGAGGAGGGTTTCATATTTAATTTTTAAAAATCTTTTATACTGCATTTGTGTATTTTTTATTTTTCTTTCCTGAACTAGTATAATTATATAAAATATGCAAATAAAAATAAAATAAAATTGTGCATTTGTGTAACACACACACACACACACACACACACACACTTTTACTCTGCTGCAGCACTGGAATATGTACATCTATACAATAAGACCGTAACATTATTAATAAAAATAAACATTTAAAAATGATACACTACTTCCTGATAAAGCAAGACTTCTTCCTGGGTATATTTTTATTGCCTGAATCAATGTTCCAGTAAAGTTTGTTTTTTTAAAAAGAAAGAATTTAAAATAACAAAAGACCTGCATTAGAAAAAAACACACCTTAGTTTGTGGAACCCCCCCGATGTACAATTCCAGAATTTGGTTTAATGTAATGGCTGGATTCCTTTGCATTTGAGTCCATTTGTCACTGCTTACTTATAGCAAAAATACTAGAAATGAAAATCTGGAAAAATAGCAGACTCCCAACATTATCAGTGCCAGGGCATAAAAAAAAAAAAAAAAAAAAAGCTGCCGGAACTTCAAGAGGGAAATAAAGTTTCCAATCTGTATACTGAAAACTCACAAACTTTTAAAACATTTTTAAAAGAATTTTTGTCGAAGAGGTTCTGGAACTCCATTCTGACGTGTTCCCCCATTAAAAAAGCCCTGATTCAGTGCCATGGTGGTAAATGTTTTAAATAATAGGAAGCCCCCCAAATCCAGGAAGAAATCCAGCAGAAGGATGATTCCTTAAAAATCCCTAGATTTAACACTGACACAGCTTTTTTGTTTTTACCATTTAGTAAAATGGTATAAAAGGGAAAAGAAATAATTATGAATTTAAACCCCTATATTGATCACACAGAATTGGCAAGACAGAGGGTTGGGATAAGAGTTAGAACTTGATAGAGTCTGGGATAAGAACTTCAAGTTTGAATTGGCACTTATTAATCCTCAAAAGGTTATAGAAATATAGAGGTTTAGTCAACACAGATTGGTTTTGATGTGAATTGTGAAAATAAGGAAAGTCAGTTATTGAAGGAAAGATGGTAATATTAATCAGTGTTGTAGAAAATAAGTGTGATACAAGCTATGGAAATATATGTAAACTTGCTGATGATACTGTTTAAGTGTACAATATAGGCTTATAAAACCTAATAAAAATAATTATTAAAAAAAACAAAAAACACTGACACAGCAAGACTGACCTCATTGTTGCAAAGAACACTGAAATAACACAGTCCCATTCAGGGGAATTTACAATTTGCAACAGATTTGGAAAGGCAGCTGATGTTTGGGAGTTTACACAAGTAGCAAGGACAGTTAAAGAGGGTAACAAGCAGTGTTCTCTCTAAGCTGAGTTAGTGTGAGCTAGCTTGCAGTTTTTTAGCCTCCAGCTCACACATTTTTGTCTTAGCTCAGGAAGGATGGTTCCAGAGCAAACTAATTTATGCAGTAGCCAAATTGTTCGCTCACAACTTTAATGCTAGTAGCTTACAAAGTAGAATTTTTGCTCACAAGTCTCCACAGCTTAGAGCGAGCATAACAAGTAGCAAAAGTAATGTAGCTAAAACACAGCTAGTGTAGAAAAGGAATGCCTTGTTTAAAATAAAGAGGCGAAAATGAACGTTAGGGAGGAGTCAGAAACAACCTGACAGAGTGCAAAACTGCTCTAGAGATAAGGAGCCATACACCACATGGTGGGACAAACCTTCTCATCTACCTCTCTAGAATTTGTTAGGTTTCTAAAGTACTCATGCATGCTGATAACATTATAGTGTATCAGAAACTGGAACAGGTCTGCACAACTTACAGCACAGTAGCTAAATTGCAGAACAGGCACCGTGGCTCAGTGGTAGAGCACTTGCTTTTCATGCAAAAAGTCACAGGACTGTTTCCTGGCATTTCAAATAAAAAGAGTTTTATATCACAAATACTGAGAGCTTTCTCTGCCTTGAGATCCTGGGGAGAGGCTGCCAATCAGAATAGAGAATACTGGGGAAGATAAACTGACTTGGTATGAAGTAGCGTGTGCTGGTCCACCAAGGGATCTATAAACCTGACTTTGCTCACTGCCTGGTGTGTCAAGTACCATAATATTGTTGGATACTGTAAGTCTGCATTAGGGGTGTGTATTTGGTTTATCAGAACCAGAAAAAAACCCTGAAAAATACCTTACAGCACTCGTTAATAGTATTTTTGGGTATTTTTCAGCCAGATATCAGTTGGGGGTATTTATTTGGCTATTTATTTGGGATTTTTGAGGCTGCTGGATAGCTGGTGTTAAGGGGTGTTTAAAGGGATTGTAGTCCCTTTAAAGACCTTCCAGGTGAAGCTGCAGCTTGGAGAAAGCATTTAAAGGGACAGTGAGCCCTGTAAATGCCTTTGGAGTTCACCTGTGGCTTGTAAAATGCATTTAAAGGGGCTGCATTCCCTTTATATGCCTTTCCCCCTCCACTGGAAATAATGGAGGATGGGGGCACCTTCTTCTGAGGCCTGCAGAATTGGACCCCCTGGTCCAATCCTTTTGAAACTTGGGTGTTTTTTTTTTTTTTTGAGGAGGGGCACCAGCTGCTATGCTGAAAATTTGGTACCTCTACCTAAAAAAACACAGCTCCCACAGAGCCCCAGATACCCCCAATTGATTCTCCATTATATCCTATGGGGACCATTTACTATAATGGACCCCATGGGGTATAATGGAGCTGAAAAATTCAGCAATCCTGAATATTTGCCAAATCCGAATACCATACCGGTATTGGGATTTGGGAATATCAGGAAATACTGATATTTTTCAAGTTCAATATACCCGGACCTGAAAAATACCACCGTTTTTTTGCACACCCCTACTCTGCATGCAAAAGGATCTGGGAGGGAAAGGGTTAAAATGCAAACACGGATTTAAAAACATTTTAACTTAATTAAGTTATGGACCCTAGTGTCTATCAGTAGCTTAGATTAAGCTTAATGTTTAAAAAGGACTTCAAATCTTTGATTAGCAGATCTACTTGTTGTTGAGGGTTTTTTGGTCTTTAAAAATTCTCCATTGTTCTTCTCCACATTGCTGTGATAAGGATGGCTGAATCAAGCAGATATTTGGAGATCCCAAAACTTACTGCTGAGAACTAAAGAAGGTGGCTTAAAAGATTTTATATACTCCTTGAAGCAAAAGGAGGTGCTGGAAACCCAGAGAAAGAAGAAAAACAAAACAAAAGAGAAAGGCAAGGAATTGGACTCTTGGAAAATCAAAAATGGGATTGCCAAGAACATTATTATGGTATCACTGAATGACAATGAGACTTTCATGTTTGAAAATCCCCAGACAGCACAAGAAATGCTTAAGAGCCTAGAAAAGTCTTTTGGGCTTACAAGTATTAAATCGCAAGGAGTATGGATTAGAAAACTTTGCAAAACAAGGTTAAATAACAGGGAAAATTGTGAAAAATATACATTTGGACTGAGGAAGATGTTTGCAAATCTACCAATCCGTGGCTTCAATCTAACTGATGACTTTGGGGGAAGATTTTTCTGCATTTGTGAGTGCTGCAGAGTCAAAGCCAAAAGAAAGACGCAAAACTTTTCAACCAACCACTAAAAGAATTGCAGGAGGAATGCTCAAAATGGCTCAAGTTATATTTCTAGAAAGAACTTGAAAGAGCAAGTCCCACCCAGAGAAAGGGAGAAAAACAAATTACTGCATTGCTTTAATTGTAACAAAAGGGGCCACTTTGCAAAGCACTGTAGAGAGCAACAAGCTAATGGTAGTTTTTCTAAGACGCACAGGAAGAGCACATAAGCTATAAATAAACAGGCAGTTTTAAAAATCAAAAGCATAATGGTCCAAATGCAGCATAAAAAGAAAAAGGTTTTAACTAATTGACCAAAAAAGCCTTATTTATGATGCTGCTGAATCAGAATCAAAAGTGAATAAGTGGCTAACGGACAGTGGAGCATCTAGTCACAGCACACACTGCAAGGATTTCTTTAATGATCTTAATGAAAGTGAGAAAGGAGAAATAAAAATCACTAATCTTGAATGCATACACAGGGGTCGTTTCGTACAAAAAGAGCTAGGGGAACTCATTAGCATAACTCATTAGCATATGCCACACACCCTGACATCACCGGAAGTGTGTCATAAGGCCACACCCCCTGACATCACTGGAAGTGTGTCATAAGGCCACACACCCCGCCCCCAACGGTCCCGGCCACTGCCGGCAGCCTTGCAGCTCCACTGCCGAGCCCCATGAGGGGCCCAGCAGTGGACCTGCAAGGCCGGCAGGAGTGCAAGGAAGCCCTGCGAAGGCCCTCCCTGGCCCCAGGCAGGCAGGGGTGGGGAGAGGCAGGGAGGAAGCAACTTACCCTCCCTCTTCTCCTGCCTCCTCCTGGCTGAATGAGGGCCGGAAGCAGGGGGCGGGGCTTCGTCTTGTGCCCCGCCCCCCGTACCTCACCCGGGGGAACTGCGATCCCCCCCGAAATGACCTCTGTGCATACAGATTCAAGGCATAGGTAACTGGCACTTTATGCTGTAGCACACCTCACAAAAATGTCCTAAATTTTTATTTATTGTTTTTACTGTTTTTGCAACCAGAATAGTAAACAGCAAACTATTTCCTAAATCAAGCTGTAATCAATTGAGTGTGTTTGAATTAGACAATAAAGGCTTTGACATACATTTTGGAAATAAGGAATGTACTATTAGCAAAGACAATATTGTATATGCACAAGGTAACCAAAAGGGAAAAGTATATGAATTGAGTCTTGCAGGTGAACAGGTACACCTGGAATATGAAAGAAAAGACAAAGAGAGCCTGGAACTGTGGTACAGACACCTAGGACATTGTAATCCAAAAATAATCCTACACCTTCAGAACAAGAACCTTTCCAAAGGCATTAAGGTAAAGCCTTGTGACACCAATGACATAAGCAAATGTGCTTGTTATGTAACATCAAAAGGAGTTAGACCCTCATTTCAACCCAGAACTGAGATACATACTAGCAAGCCATTTTAATTACTTCACAGTGATGTCCTTGGATCAGTACATGTAAGATCAAATGGTGGAAATTGATATCTTTTATTCTTTCTAGATGATTTCTCAAGGTACTCAGTTGTTTATCTGCTTTGGCAAAAGAGTGACATTCACAAATTCCTCAAGAGATACGTCACTATGGTTTCTAACAAGTTTGGAAGAAGGCCTCAAATGCAATAGATGGATAACAGTGGTGAGTTTATATCACATCACACACAAACCTTCTTGGCAGAGGAAGGGATCCTGCACAGGAAGTCAGCAAGCTTTACACCTAATCAGAATGGCACTGCTGAAAGGAAACTGAGATCTTTACTGGAGATGAGCAAATGCATGCTCACGGATGCAGGCCTACCCAATAAATGGTGGGGCGAAGCAATCCTGACTGCAAACTCTCTCCAGAACAGACTGTCCACAAAAGGGAGCACACATACACCTTACCAAATATGGCATGGCAAGGTGCCAGACATGGGACACATCAGAGAATTTGGCAGCAATGCCTTCACATTTGAACTCAAGGAAACAAGACAAAAACTAGATCCCAGAACCAGATAAAGTGTTTTTATGGGATGTGATTCTGGAAGTAAAGGGTATAGAGTGCTGTAACCAGAAACAGGCGAAGTCTATGTCAGGCATGTGATTAACTTTGATGAAAGCAGAGTCAGTAGAGAAGGGACTGCATCATGTGACTCAGAAAAGGCAGATGGACAGTACCGGCTCTTGGATGTTGAACCAGTGCACAATGATGAAACATCAGAACAAGACACACAGCCTGAGAAGGCAGATTCTGAAGCAATCATGCCAGAGATTCAGAGCAGTACAACACAGGAAGAAGAAGCAAGTGAGCATGAGAAGACAGGTGGATTGGGCAGTTCAGTGACAACAGGGGAAAATGCGGGACCACACCTCCAATGCTCATCACGACTGACACTTGGAACCCACAAAACCTTTTCTGATTCAGACACCTTTAATGGCATAATCACAAAAACTTTTCTAATAGTGTATTTCTGAAGAATGTTGGAAGCAATATAAGGACAAGTGTATCTTCACCAGGCAAGACTAATAATAATTATCCAATTTCTGATGGTGGTTCTTTGCTGATGCCCACAGGGAGTACACTTTGTCAAGATTTATCTGCAGCTCTGAGTCTGCAATTTTTGTCTGACTTGATCCTCATTAACATCTGTAAGTGGAACACTTCCAGCCGATTGTGAATCTTTGTTTCGATCATGTTCATGAGACTGAAGCCACGTCCACAATCTGAACTGAATGCAAGAAACATGGCACAGATATTCAGAAGAACTGCAATGTCACAGAAGTGTTCCTATTGGAAAATAAAACGGACCATACAAAAAAAGTACCTCATCAAGCCACATTTGACTTTCTTTGCTACAATAAATCTGAAGTCCTGGTACTGGTCTATTTCCTTCTTAACAGTTTCCTAATTACTCTCGGGGTGGGGTGGGGATAAGCAGAATATCTAGAAAAGAGAGCAGCTATCTCTTTCAGACCAAAATCCAAATTGGATGTGGTAGTAGTAGCAAAGGCTGCAATCTCAAAAACTCTCCATTCCTTCAATTCAGTATCAGGACACATGCACTCTAGGTTTGCATATACACTCGCTCTACAAACCTCACAATGGCTGCCATTTCTATGTCATTGTTATTACTCTCCATTTGTTTATGAACCTCATCACTCCAATGAACACTGTCACCAAGGTACTGGGCACAGAGTTTACTTATCTTGGCCCTCACGAAGTCAAAAGCCTCAAGAGTGGTAAGATTAACTTTTTGCAGCATCTTACCAAGTTCAGCCAGTTGACCTACAACTTCATCAACCACAAGTAATGAAACACAAAACTGTGGGTTCATCAGTTTCTTCAAGCAGTACTTGTAGACTGGATCTTTGTGTTTTCCCACCTGATGTTTACAATAGGAGTCAAACCCCTCAATGTTTCTAATCACTGCCCACAACGCAAAGTGTTGAGATAGCAATCTAACTTCATTCAATGGCTTGAAAGCCACTGTTTTGCATTCAGGGACTTCAGCAACTTCCCAGAACTCTGCCTGCGTTATAGAAGACCTGCTGAATATGGTATACACACCAGCTTTCTGACATATCTCACACACTACTGCACCACAGTCATAGTAAGTGAAAATATCACTGAACCTCAGCTTCTGTTTTTTGGTTGATTTTGGAAGCTCTGTTTTAATTATCTCATTAAGCCACTCACTTTTGAGATGGCTACTACAATGTTTGGAGGAAACTCTAGTGGATACATCAGACAAAGAGCGTTTGGATATTCGGGTGAAAAAATATGCAACTGTTCCCAGCTTCCACTGTTATTAACCTGTAGCAGAACACTGCCTTTGCCTAGTCAGGGCAACAGGAAAGCCACAGAACTGACATGCAATGCATTAGAAAATAAGGTCTTGAAACTGGAAAATACAGATAGCAAAACAATGTTCAAAAAGACAGGGCAAAAGAACAATTTCAGGATTTTACCTCAAATACAGAAAAGAAAGTTTAAATGTGCTCTAGACAACAACAAAAAATCAAAACAAAACACTGGCCTAAAACAGAGGGCTGGGTGAGATCAGAAAAAAAGCTTAGTACATAAAGGTACTGAAAGGAGGTCTAAATAATGTGAAATACTGAGGAGAAAATTCTACAGACACCAAAGACGATCAGGGTTAGATTGTAAGCCTGCAAACAAATTGGATTGAAACTGAAGCAAAGTGTTGAAAAAAGGTTGGAAAGAGAAAAATTCTAAAAATAAGCTTCACAAGAAACAGAATAAAGAGGCAGACTAATAACACTTCAGCCTGTGAAAGCTGACTGAAAGATGGAAGCAAGTTTAAGACTTCAGAGCCGTTCAGCAACAGCACTCCAAGTCAGCAACAAGCAACCCTCTTATCCACGCAAAGCTCAGAGAGCAGAGCAGAAAATGGCACCCTGGAGCTATTCCAAGTCTTTTATAGTCTAGGGAGGGTAATCAGATTCTATTGGCTAACTTTCCCACCTTGTTTTGCAGACCATCCCCACTCTTAATCTGGGAACGCCAGGTTCGAATCCCACTCTGCTGTGAAGGCTTGCTGATTGACTTTGGGGAAGTCATCAATACCATACATAGCATATTTTACAGCCGGGTGGATAAGGGGAAGGAACAGAGGCAGCAACAGAGAGCTGCTTCATGGAAAGGGACAAAGGCACTAGCCACTCTCAAGCCGAAGAGCCTTTTTGCATCTGCACAAAAGGGAGGATTTCTCACTCCCAAACACTGAGCCCAGTGCCTGCAGATGGCTGCACTTTCATCCTAAAACACTTGGTAGAGCTGCTTCAGGGGAAAGCATCTGGGCAGGTGGCAGAGTATTGACAGGTGATCTAGCCAATCCCAGTAATCGGATGCCTGCACAGACATGTCCCCTTGAAGCAGAGTTTCTACCAAGCATTTTAGAATACAAACACAGTCCTCTGCAAGCCATGGAAGACTGGGAAGTGATCACACAACCAATAACATTCTGAGGCAAAGCTTGACCTGTGAGGCTCCACATTGCTGCTGAGCTTCCTGTGTTAATGAGCTGTTCATGTGCAGTTTAGGGAACACTGGTGTCTGGATCCTTAGCAGAAAGACAAATGTACCTAGGGTTGCCAGGTCCCCTTGCCAAGCTGGCAGAGGGATTTGGGGGGAGTTTTGGGACATCCCTGGTGCTATGATGTCACCTGGAAGTGCCATCACTGCATCGGCGATGTCGCACAGCAACGCTCTGGTTTGAGGGCAAAGCTCTATGGTTTTAGGCCAAATTTATCGTACAGGTTTACACTCAAACCAGAGCATCCCCACAATATTCTTGACATGATGACATCACTTCTGGGTGACGTCATCACATCGGAGATGTAGTGTGGGAATGTGGCTGTTTGGGGACAGGATTTCCTGTCGGCCAACTGGCCGGCAGCAGGCTGAAGCCGCAAAAACCAGGGGAACCCCCGCTGGGACCTGGGGACTGGCTACCCTAGGTGTACCTAAGAAAGAATGGGCTGCAGTCAAAAGGGCAGCTAGATATTTTAAAAGCAACTTTACATTTGAAATTAAAATTGCCATCCACCCATAATCCAAAATTAGTTGGTTACTGTGACAGATTGCACAGAAAAACAGTTTTTAAAATGCTGCTATTACAGAGAGACTGGGAGATCAGGAGTTAATGTGCCCTGGAGAGGAGAACTTGAGTGATTGGCTGCTGTACACACTCTCTGATTGGCCAGTGTCAGCTGAGAGAAATATATGATCAGCTGTGCACTGAAGGGAAAAAGGCTTCTCATCTGGAGCCAGCAAGTCAGTAGGTTGGCTTTTGACAGGGAGAGAGATGGCTGGAGTCAGTAATTCTGACAGGATTGGTCAGACAGGTTCTTCTTCTGAGAGAAGAGACTCCTTTGCCCTAACTGAATAAGAACTGCTCTGAGGAGAATTGTGATTCTAAGTCTAGGGAGCTAAAAACTGCTTTACGCAGACATCACTGCTGGGAGAGAGATCTGGCAAGGGTGACTGGGTTGTTAGGCTGTAACTCCCAATCAAGCCAAACAGAAAAGTATAATTGCTTCTTAGGGGAAAGAAGAATAATTCCTGCCAGTTAAAAAGGTTTGAGCTCTGAAGAGAACCCTGGTCTGTGGTGAAGGGAATAAGCTTTAGACTCCTCAGGGGTTAGTGGAACACTAATTTCAAATGGGAGAAAGATATTCTAAGAGCAAATATCCAGGAAACTCTGTGAAGTAATATTGAAACTGCTGAAATATGCTAAGCAATATACCTCTCACCGAAAAGACCTAAAAATATATGAAAATAAGCTACAACAACACACTCTTGTTTGTCTTAAGAATTTGTTCCTGGACACTTCCGGTGGACAGCGACTCGCAACGGTCGCACCCCTTCCAGCTCTGATGGGGGCGAGTCGGATCGGGGCGGCAGGGAGGGGGATCGGCTGGTCTCGACCTCCCCAAGAAGTTCCAGGAGGGAGCTTCTAGCCTGGAGCGCCAAAGGGGCCGCTCCTGAAATTTCGGCTTGAGGGCATAAGTCTCCTGTTTGCTCCGATAGGTCCTGCGGTCCTGAGGCCAGCAATGGCGCTCAGAGACATTACCGGACCAGAGCGTACAAGAACTTAACTAAAAAGAAAATCTATGAGAAAAAGTGATCCAGCGATTAAACAGTGAGTTAAGTGGCAAAAAGAAAGACATTTATAAAAAGGGTGGTAGAAGAAATCAGCACAGCGAATCTGCTTAGCTTCAAAGAGACGGGGGGGGATTCGCAGAGGAAGAACTCGACCCAGTAGCGAAATTGCAGTGTAGAAGCTTGCTGGACCCAAGTGATTAATACCCTATTCCAAGTGGAAAACACCTGAGCTAATCATTTACAACACAGGAAAGATCTCAGAACTTTTATAAACTTTTACCTAAGTATAAACAGTGTCTCAGCGTGGGAGTAAAATGGCGTCCAGAGGCAGAGGCTCTACAGGAAATGCCAGCACAGCATCACCAGTCACAAGACCGGAAAATACCAGCGAGTTAGCTACTGCAATTTCCGAAGCCATGCGCCCTCTTGCTGGACCAGCTTACGAACCTCAATCAAAAATTTGACACTTTACAGAAAGAGCTCAAGGAAATTGCAGTCAAATCAGAGAAGTCAGCCAAAAAGATTTAAAAGGTTGAAATTAAGACCAAAGAAATACACCAAAGAATGGACAAGGTGGAAAAAGAAAGGACCTCTGAAAAGCAACAACTTCTACAGCTACAAATGGAAAGATCTTCTTTTTTCTTGAGATTTCAACGGGTGCCAGAGAAAAAAGATGAGAACATAAGAGAAATTATAAACAAAGCAATGCTCCTGTTAATCAATAGCAAACTTGAATTAATACAAGCAGACAATGATATGATCTACAGAATCTATTCCGAGTTTGTAAAAAAAAATTTCCTAGGGGAAATTTTTGTAAAATTTGCAAAAAGATCAATAAGAGACTCAATACTCAAAGCAACAACAGCCACAAGTCTCATCATCTTTTACACTGCTGCCCTTCTCAAATTGTGATGCCCCAACTGACCACCTGTGTGATGAAGTGGCCTGTACCAACCAGATCTCAAGTCCATCCCTTGACTGAATGGAACTCCATGGCATTCCAAGGCAGAAGAGATAAGAATGGGTGCAAGAGGACAGCCAACAGGCAACCTTGTGCCTAATTTGGAGGGAAGGAGAGAGGAAAGCAAGGAGCAAAGTAAAAATAAAAAGCATAGAAGCAGATTGTCTAGTAACCTCACTGAACACCGAGTTAAACACAAGCCTTAGTTATGTTTACACCCTCTAACTTTCCTGAAACCCATTTTATTGTATTTGAACAATAATTTCTAACTGGTTACTTAATGTATAAGTAAAACCATTTGTTTCATAAAATCATACACCCATCCCAGCCTATCAACTAGCAAGCCAAAAAGCATTGGCATGACCCTCCATTCTAAGCCCCCCCCCCCTTCAATTTTCACAATATGTAAACAAAAATGGTCTCATAATTTGTTTTGTGATCTTTTGGTTCTTTCTAATACTTTTCTTTTGGGAAATTATTCTACAGGGGAACATAGTTTACTTGCAATTGTAAATTAAAAACATGGTGACTGCCGTTATGTATTCTTAAATGCAGAATTGCCAAATTATTCTATATTAGAGCACTTCTTCCACAAGATTAAACCCCGAACATGATATTCTTGAGACACATAATTCAACAATATGCTTTTCCTCTAAGAAATTCATATAGAATATGAATGTGATACAGGGAAATATGAATGAAATATCAAATTAAATTTTGTTCAAATAATCTCTTCTAAGTCCTGAAAAAACAGTAGGTTTTTAAAAACATACAAACCTTGGGCAATTTTGGGCCACTCTAAAGTTGGACATTTTACCAAATAAGTCTTAACTATTCTGTCAACCCCCCCCCCCCCATGTTCTGTTTGAATTTAAGTGTACATTTATATTGGGAAAGTACTCAGACTAGTTTGGAAAAGAATGGGGTTACATAGGGCAAGAAAGCAGCATAAATTGGGTCTGAGAGTGTAGTGAAGCCAGAGGCCACCACATGAAGTCCAGGAATCAAGAAGCTTCAACCTCCCCAAGTAACTGAAGTGCTGCCCAAGGATATTGCTGGTTTCAGAACATTCAAACCGTGTACACATATTTTTAAAATTCTACTCCACAAACAAACAGAAAATACAAATATTTTTGTTTCCAAATTTACCTCAAGGCGGACTCTGGGCTATGTTACAAGGGGTGAAATATGAAAAGGGAAATATATTTAGAATAAGTGATTGGAATCTGTGATAGGTTTTGGTAAGTCATCCTGATGTGCTGCACACAGGTAGGCCCAAGTAACATATGTTTCTTAAAGTAACAGAAGATAAGATATACCAGTTTGGCCATTTTCTTACTGGAATCACACCTCAACTTACTTTCACCCCTAGTTAGAGGCCATTAGGCAGCAGCCTGGTTGATGACAGAACTATACCAGGTCACCAATTCTATAATGCAGGCCTACAGCTCTTTGGAACGCACATCGTTTCTTTCAGAAGATGATATCCACTGCTTGAAGTAGTATCGTAACTCATAGGCTGAATCCAGCACAGAATGTCTTCTTGTTCTAGAGTTTTTGTACAAGTGAGTATATACAACAAGCCCCCCCCCCCCAATACCTGCCTGCACTAAGTCACACTTATTTTACCCCCACTTGTGTTTCTGGGCACAATGATATATAGGGGGGAATACATTAGGTGTTGCGAAAGATCTTGTGCAAGTGGAACTGCACTATTTAGGTTTCCATTTGTGCAGAACCATTATTCTTTTCATCTACTATATATACAGTAACCAACCACAACCCCTATCCTTATCCCTGCTACACACACACACACACACACACACACACACACACACTTGTTTTCATCTCCCTTCCCACTCTAGAGTGCTCCCTGGGAGACATACAACACACACACACACAGACCTTGCTGAGAAGTGAGAAATGGCTCTCAAACACCGAACCTTCTGAGAGCTTGCATATATTTTAGACCAAAGCCCTCCTTTTGTATAAAAATGTTTTCACTGCACTCCAGAATTGATGTTGCTATTCCGTACAAACTGAACTCTTGATGCTCATTCATTTCTTTGCCACGCAGCAAGCAAGTGGGAGAAGCTCAGTCTAAACACATTGCTCGTTTCCCCTCATCATAGCCTAATGACATCTGCTGCATGACTGCATATTAAAAATACCTGTTGCCATGAACATGAGAAGCACAAAAGGCAAAGCTGTAATGGAGCAAGGTTGGGTCAATGACAGCACCATTCTCTGAGTGTTCCATCAATTCATTCAGATAGCAGAGATGGCGGTGGCATCCTCTCACACCGTAACGAGCACAATATTCATCTAGCACGAAGACCTGGCCTGGGCTAAACCAACCCTGTAAAGAGATGGGGGGGGGAGGGAGGGGGAAAGCATCACTTTAATGAAGCCAGATTGTTCTTTTCTTCATTGTTTTCAAATCACATTCTCTTACTGAGAAAAGGGGGGGGGGAGATCTTGCATGTATTACATTTACAACAAATCAGATTATGACAATAGGTTCAAGGGGTGAGACTCCAAACAGCAACTTGACTGAAAAATGATACAGTGCCATAACAGTTTCTTTTTACTGTATTTCAGTGCTGTATACCTTGAAACCTTCTCAAATACAGAGGCACTAAAATGGTTAAAGTTGGTTTCCATGTGTTAGCTCAAATACAGGAGAACAATAACAAAAGAAACCTACTCATCTCATGGAAGGGAGGTTAGTTTTCTCCTTTTGCTGACTTGGAAAAATTACAGGAAGGATAAAGACAAATGGTTTGGGAAGTAACATTAAGAGGGAAGAAGTCAAGAGAGATCCGTGTACCTTAAGAGTGCAGAGAGACTGGACTGAATTCAAAGCCTTTTTCAGACATTATAATTAGGCATATCCAACTGTACATACTGAGAGTCAATATGCTACCCATGATCTTCCTGATACACATGTCCACCATTTCTTCTGAAATGTATCCACTTCAGACAGAAGACCGTGGGGTTACACATGGTTGGATATTGCCAAACATAATGTCTGAAAACAGAAGGCTCATTTCATTTGCCATGAATCTCCCTTCTCAGTGGTCCTAGGGTGGGGGGCAGTCTCCATGTATGGGAAGTAACTCCTTCCTGGAGGCAGGCAGGGTTGCTGACTATTTAGATCCCATGGGGGAACAGCTTCTCCCCCAAGCTTCCAAGCTGGTTCTAAAGCAGTCCAACTCTTATCCATGAGTTTAACAAAAAGATCAACCCCCCCCCCCTCAAACCAACAGCCAAACAAAAGGAGATCAACATATAGAACTATAGGGGGAAAAACAAGGCCAAAAAATGAATGGAGGACCCCACAGGGTGCCTTACAGGATGTTTTCAGGACTTTAGGACTGAGCAGCATACCTCAACCAGACTACAGGCCATCCCTGGAATACCAGGCCCTACCCCTGGCTGGGAAGAGACTGCTCCACCCTAGAACAACCAAGAAGGGAGATTCGCAGTAAGTGAAACAAACCTTCAATTTTCTGGTGGTCCAGGGTGGGGCAATCTCCATGTATGGGACATAGAAAAGCAGTAGGCTATGGGGAGGGGGGAGGGGAATTAGAGGACATAAGAGTATGACTCGCAAAAGACCTTGGTCCGATCTAGATAAAAGCTCAACACTCTCCAAACATCTAAACAGTGCCATTCCCTCTCCTGAGGATGTTTAGGGTTAGGACAGAAAGAGGGAAGGACCAGTTCCTCTGACTTATGAAAGGACAAGTTAATTTTGGGGATAAAGGTCAGGTCAGTGTGCAGCACTACTCTGTCATTATGGGAAGTGCAAAGTTCCTTGTCCACAGAAAGGGCCCTAAGCTCAGAAACTCTCCTAGCAGAGGTGATTCCCACCAGGAAAATGGTCTTAAAGGTGAGCTCTCTGAGGTGGCCATGGGCTCAAAGGGGGCCTAAGAGAGAGCTTTCAGCACTATGTTTAGATTCCAGGAAGAAAACTGGTGAGAACACGGAGGGTTCAGTAGGGATATTCCCCTAAGAAATCTCCTCACATGGGGTGATGAAAAAAACCCTGCCCCTCTTATAGCAGAAATGGCAGCCACCTGTTTTTTGAGAGTACCTAGTGCTCAGACCCTTATCCAGACCTGCTTGAAGGAGAGGAGATTGCCCACTTTAGCTCTACATGAGTCTAACCCTTTCTCAGCATGCCAAGACTAGAAAACATGCCAGGTATTGTTGTAGGCCTTATTTTTTAAAATCATTTTATTTACAGTTTTCCATAACTTACATATATTTGTCTCTTATTTTGTAACAATTGGGGGGTAACATTACATCTTTTCTTCATACCATTTTATGGCATTTTGCCATTTCTGTTTAAATTTCTCCTCTGTTTTTCCCGCCAAAACCATATTTAACTTATCCATTTCCATTACTTCAAAAAGAATGCTAATCAGGTCATCCTTACTCGGTATTTTATCTGACTTCCAGTTTTTTGCAATACATATTCTTGACATTGTAATCACATATACAATAATACAAGTTTCATTATGTTTTAGTCCCTCAGGTATGATATTTAGTAGAAAAATTTCCGGTGTAATCGCTAAGTCTATCCCTGTAATGTCTTTTATCAGCTGTTTTGTGCTTTTCCAAAATCTTTGTATTTTCTCGCACTTCCACCATATATGGAAGTACGTTCCTGTGTTATTCCTACACCTCCAACAGTTCCCTGAGACATTTGTATAACATTTTTGCAGTCTATCTGGGGTCCAGTGCCATCTAAATATCATTTTTATTATATTTTCTTTATACGATGTGGCTCTTAGCAGTTTGATCGACTTCCATGTTTTTTCCCATTCTTCTCTCTCTATGTTGCGTCCCAAATCCTTTTCCCATTTAATCATTGATGGTTTTTTCCAGTCCTCCATTAGTTCTTCTTCTAGTAAGAAGTTATACATTTTTTGTACCAGCTTTTCTTTCTCTCTCAGCCATATCTTATCTAGTTGTATTTCTGCACTATAGAATTTCACCTTTTTGTCTCTTATAACTCTTGTGCTTAATTGTGTTGTAGGCCCTATTGATGGAGCTCTTTCCAGAAGCCACTAAGGTGTCTATGACCTTATCCAAATAACCTAGCTCCTTAAACTGCAGCCATGCAACCTCCAGGCTGTGAGGCTTCACATCTCAGGCTGAGGATGAAGGAGGGACCCTTAGTGAAGAAGGTCCTTCCTGACTGAAAGGTACCACTGTTCCTGTGTCCTTTAAGAGAGCTTTTCTGCCTGTTAGCTTTCTTGACTATAGAAGTCCCTGCCTGCTGGCTTGTTACCAGAATTGTTGCTTAGGCTGGCAGAAGTGATTGACTTGCAGCAGCTGAGAAATGTCATCTAAGGCCCCTGCCACACGGCAGGGGAAAAGCCCTTTAAAGCGCGGCTTTTAAAAGCCGCGCCAACGTTGATACGGCTCGGCGGGATCCCACGGATCCCCCGGCCGAGCCGCCTTTTCTCCCCGGCGCGATCAAACGCCGGAGAGAAAAGACGGCTCTAACCGGGAGCCGGCCGATCTGCGCATGTCGGAGCATGCGCAGTTCGGCTCCGGCCCGGGCTTGAGCCGGCGCAAGGGAGCGCCGGCGATCAGACGCCCGGGAAGAGGCGCCTCATCCGTTTGAACCACCGAGGTAGGTGGTTCAGTTTGAGGCGGTTCTTCCCGGGTTTGGGCCAGTTTGGAGGCGGAAGCAGAACGCTTCCCAGATGTTGTGGTGTGATCGCGCTGCTTTGATCCGCCTCCAAACTGTCCCGTTCCCGGGCCAAATCGCCTCGTGTGAACGGGGCCAAAGTTTACCTTTTTGCAATATACTTCTTGGGATATTTATTTACTGTATTCAGTATCTTTCCCAAACCCGGGCCTCCCCAGGCTGCTCCCCCCCCCCCAATCTCCTGTCCCATATTGTCAGAGAAAGGGTGTGAGCAGTACCGGGGTCTGTAAGCACAGGTGGGGGGGAGATT